>NC_090729.1:68972768-68975268 GCF_036898095.1 Palaemon carinicauda | reverse complement strand
TTAGTTCTTATATATATATATTATATATATATACAGTATATATATATATATATATATATATAGTTTGAAAGCCTTCTTCATGTTGAGGAAACCGACAGGATAGGATACAAAAAAGTACTTAATTTGGGTATTTTTAATTGAAAAAATATGCTGCAGTAGAAAAAAAAATGTACAATCTGAAGTGAGTTATAAGTGAATGAGGTTCAAGTGATTGCAGTTAAAGTTATGAGATATTTCTACAATAGCTATTGTTCTAAAACCATTATGGTTGGTTGTGGTAGTCTGTTAGAAACGTCCCTGCCAGGCAAGCTGTTGGACTAGTGTTCGAGACCTGTTCAAACTCAATAGTTTCTTGTTCTGTCTGTAACCTCACCATACCACCCTTGTGAGTTAAAGATAAGGGATTTGTGGGAGTCTATAAGGTTACCTGCTAAGTCATAAGCAGCCATTGCCTGGCCTTCCCTGGTCCTATCTTGATGGAGAGGGGGTTTAGGCGTTGATTATATGTAGCATATAAATAGTCTGTCTCTAGGACATTGTCCCTGTCCTTTGCCTCTACCATCCATGAGCGACCTTTAAACATTCAAGTTTTGTCAAAACAAAGTGTCACTTCTTGAACCGTCTGTTACTGAACAGTTTAAACAGTACTGCAATTATCAATAAAATCATTATTGCCATATTTTGAATACAACAGTCATTTTAACAGTTCAAAATGAAGGAAGTGGATCAACGCCACTGCTAAACAAATTATTTGGACATCAAGCAAAGATTACAGATTAAGCAGTTCATTGGATAATGAACTCTGTCTAATTGCTGGACTGATAATACTCACAACTTGAACATCATTTACTGTGATATGAAATCAAAATTTCCTAGAGAGAGAGAGAGAGAGAGAGAGAGAGAGAGAGAGAGAGAGAGCTTTCAAAAATCAACATTCATAATGAGATATCTAACCAAGAGAAGCGAAATGACCCAAATACAAAATGAAGTTGACCCGACAGGAAATGGGGGAAAGGGGGAAGTGGTGGGGGTGGGGTTGGGAAAGGGGCGGTGGGCCTGGCAAACAACGAATCTAGCTATGTAGTGACGTCAGCGTTACCATGGCAACGGCGACTATCACCTGGCGTGTGAGAATGAGGCTAGATGTAAAATTGTAATCTAATACACACCTTGTAGGGGAACGTACAGTATGTAAAGGCTGGCGATGTGACGATGGTGGAGGAACGAGACATTCTGTAGAAAATACCAAATGGGCCTTGTCATCTCATAACCTGGATACTTCGTAATAATGTACATAATGGAATGTTGTTGTTTACAGCAAATCGGTTTCCATAGGCGTCATTTTAGGTTGGTATGTGTATCATTTTTTAAGAAAAATACATTCTATAGAATATGGGTTTGGGAGTCCCAGCTTGAAGCAAAAGACAAAATGCTATGCTAAACACATTAATTTATCTGTTTATTTCATTAGTTATTTAATTACTTTCTCATTCAGCCTCTTCCTTATATATATATATATATATATATATATATATATATTCATATATATAATAATATATATACATATATATTTGTATATATAAATAAATTACGTACATATATACAAAGTTACTAAAACACCATATGGATATGAAAACGTATAACACACTCAGGTACGCACACACACACAGGCACAAACATAATATATCATCGCGTAGTTGTGACGTCAGAAACGGCCCGAGAAGAAAATTTCCATTATTTTGTGTCCCTAAATATGAGAGCCACCAGGAATAGAAAGTTGCTTGGAGATACGCTGGAGAGATAATAATTTGCTGCGTGTAGCTGCCTATGAGGAAATATTTCAGCGAGTCATTAGTAGTTAATTAAGGGGCCACAAATTGAAGTCATCTAGGGAAGAGAGACAGAGGCAAAAGTCTCTGAACCTGTGACGCTTAATGTATGAGGACCGTGAGGTATAAACTCACATTCCGGTGATATATGTGGATTAGACTATTGGGAAAAATTTATAAACTCATAATTGCATAATTATGTCATGGAAAAGTGGCCAGTTGCCGTAACTGACGGGGGAAATATTTCATACTTTTACCTGGTATGAGTGAGATAAGATGAGTTGACGAGTGTGCTTGTGTAAAGCCTGTTGTAAAGGTTATCATTTTCTATGTATTGCATAAGAGCTGAAAAAGATCTTCATTACCATAAGAGGTGTAAATGGAATAGAAGAAAAGAAGCAAAGTTGTTATTAATCTAGTGCTTCATCCCCATTGCTCCTCCTAAACTAAGAGGTCGGTTGCCTTGATGCGACACCTTTCTTCACCAAGCCTTTTCTCCTTTGTATGTCCTCCTTCACTTTACTACTACTACTACTACTACTACTACTACTACTACTACTATCATTATTATTAGTATTTGCTAAGCTACAGCACTACTCGGAAAAGCAGGATGCTATGAACCCATAGGCCCCAAGAGGGAAAAATAGCCCAGTGAGGAAAGGCAATAAAGA
>NC_090729.1:68955268-68967768 GCF_036898095.1 Palaemon carinicauda | reverse complement strand
GACATAATTTCCTGCAGTCTCTCATGGAATTGCTTCTATCAACCTGATATTGCAATGACAGACATAATGACAAAAAAAAAAAAAAAAAAAGAAAATCACTTGGATATTTCGTTGATAACGAATTAATTGATATGACCTTGACAGATTTAAGTATGCAGATTCAGAAATGTTTTAGAATTAATAATAATTTTTACACAACTAACGTTCTTTTTAAAAACAATTCTCCCTCTCATAATGCTTTATCGAGCTTTCGGACTAATGAAAAGAGTCTGGTCCTCGTGATTAATTGCCTTTGCTAATGAAGATAGATGATAGTTATCTTCCTATTCGTTTCCACTGTTCAGACTGGGATCCCTTTTTTCAGTCTACGTCCATAAAGAATATATATTTCTTAATGGAATTAAATTATTCTAAATGTGATCCATTTCGGATATATTATAGCAGGGAAGATAACGAGATTTTCTTTAAAGAAAAACAAAGAACAAAATGGTAATCAATTCACTTCTGGAGTTTCCCTTGGAATTTGCTATCATCTGATATAATTTCATTGTAATTAACTGGAATAATTCACTAACGCAAGAAACTCAATTTTCATAATTTTTTATATGGTTATCTATATTTCGTAAAAACTATTTTGAATATTATCCTGATTCAAACAAATTCTCACTAACGTAAAAATAATAGTAATTTTTTTATATGATAGTTTATGTATCATGAATTAAATTTTGAAAATTTTCCTGATTCGAATATAATTTCTCAAAATCCCACATTCTATGGCACAAGACTTTTTAAGGAAATATCGCTGAATCACTTCACCGTTCATTATATTACTATCAACATAACTTTAAATATTATTATATTTATTCTATTACTGTTTTTGATAGTTTCTACTGTACAGCTGTAAATGCTATTGCTTTGTTCTTATTTACTTAAAGTTATACTTAATTCTTAATAATTAATGCAGCCTGTCTTACAGTAACAGACAAAATTAAGATACATATTTTCAATATATTTGGTGTAAACGTGTTGTTTATAAAGCATTCATACAATCATTAAAAATAACTATTATATTAATCCCGTATCTGAATGTTTTGAGGCAAATGTGTTTTGATACACTAAATTATTTCATAATGACAAACACCCAAAAGCTTAATATTGCCTTTCTCTTAAATCGAAAAGTAGAATTTGGGAAAATAGAGAGAATCTTTGGGGAATCAGAATTCACGAAGAAGGAAACAAAAACTTATGCTTAATCGGCTTTCGAAATAACTGTTTTAGAATTTCCTTATTAATCTAAATTGCTTCGAGTATAAAGAGAGAATGCATGGCAGTAGTGAGAACTTCTGTTTAGTAATATCAGTCTTGCAAAGACTACCTTTTAAGAATCCTTTATTTCTTAAATTCGCCAGAGTATAAAAATAGTTAATCATTAAGATATAAAATTTCTAATATTTTTCTTTTCCATAAAAGCGGGACTTATCTTAACCTAAGAATGCCTTAGCATAATGGAAATAAAAACAAAAAGCAAAAGTGACCATCTAGGAAAAACACTAAAACAGCAGACGAACGGCGTAAAAAAGTACTAATGAAAGACACTCACACACACACACACATATATATATATATATATATATGTATATATTTATACACACACACACACATATATATATATATATATATATTATATTCTAACAGACATACAAGTAAACTATCAAAGCTCCAGAGTAAGCTAAACTTCTACAGTAATGACAGATATTTAAAACATCTGTCTATTGTATCTGATTTCTCTTCCTCTTGTTTTGTTGAAGTTTTTATAGATTATATAGAAAATATTCATTTTGATGTTGTTGCTGTTATTGAAATATTTTATAGTTTCCTTGTTTCCTTTCCTCACTGGGCTATTTTCCCTGTTGGGGCCCCTTGGCTTATAACATCCTTCTTTTCCAACTATGGTTGTAGCTTAGCAATCAATAATAATAATAATAATAATAATAATAATAATAATAATAATAATAATAATAATAATAATAATTTAGCTACCGTATCAAACAACACATACACTATCACAGCCCAAGAATAAACTAAACATCTAAAATAACATCATACATTTAAATCCTCTGTCTAATAGAACCACCAAGTCAATGAAAACTCACCTAAGAATATCGTTAAAATGGGACTTTGGCCAACGACTCTTCTCCCACATTCTCTCTTTGTACCAGAAGGCGAGGATAGAACCTTTGAATAGGAGATCAACATTCAATTGTAATAATTGAAGGTTTGGGAAGTTCGTCTTCAGCGCCTGCAGCAGTGCAGTTTCTCTCACGACCTGCAGACGGACGGTTTTAGGAGAGGGAAATTAGGTGGAAAATACTGCTGAATTGGAGGCGCCCTCAAGGTCAACAGAGGGAGAAAGAAATGTGGTGGAAAATATTAATGAATATTTCATTTTTTTTTTTTTTTTAACTTGAATCATACGATCTAATTTCTAATCAAATGACGTGATTAGATGTAGGCTTAAGAGATATGTCGTCGAACGCTATAGTGAAAGTGAAATACCGTATTAGAAAATTTGTTGCTATATATAATATATCTCGTCATCAATAACTCTAGAATTTACCTCATGGGAAAAGGAAAAGCCTCTGAGGGATAATTTACATTTTTGTGTACATGAACGAGAAACAAAATATGCAGAGCAGACAATAAATCGCAGTTGTTTATTGATAAATATAATATACTGTATATTGTTTTACAACGTAATGAAACAACGCAGAACTACTCATGAATGAGACTAACAAAAGTTAAAATTCCGATTAACACAATTATTCTTATACTTGGCTTAATCACGTTATACAGTAAACATATTGCGGACTGACAAGGATAACGAATTTGAGAGACTATTCTTTCTCACGGTTTTCATTTCCTCTTCGCTAGATTATGATTATAGAAAAGCCTCACTTTTCATTGACTCATTTTTTTCCTAGTGACATTCAAATTAACAATATTACGACAATCTACATCATAATAATTTCAAAGAGATTATATCGGATATTGGCAAATACAGAGGCAAACTCCAAAACTAAATGCATTACCATTTTGTCCTTTGTCTTTCTTTAAGGACATTAAAATTGATATATATTTTTTATATATAATCTCTATGCTGTAAAGGCATTTCCCTTCAAGTCCTCCCCGACACAAGCTCCATTTATTTGCGTCGAGGCAAAACAAAGAAAAAGAAGACTCCAGGATTATGGATTCTGGTCGGCAGCGAAACCGCGTTATCCTGAATGGGACAGAGCAGAGTCAATTGGGGGGGAAAGTGCGAGTTGGAAATCCATCAAGAATTACAGTTGAAGAGAAAAGAACGCGCTGAAAGTATCTGACATTTTATGACATTTTATCTTAAGATTACTAAATGACTTATTATAAGAGGCCAATTACCTAAAAGTTATTCTTATCTTAAGAACAATAGAGATGTGATAAAACGTTTTTTCAAAAGACGTTTATTAGGACAATGTTGATTTTTCTTTCATCCAGGATAAATATTTAATTTCTGAACACACTTAAATCCTTTTATATAAAGGATGTGCAAAAGAAATTTACATTGCACAAAATTCCCTTACATATTATCTATTTAATTTCTCTCGTAGGTACTCTATGAAGATTCCTCTCTCTCTCTCTCTCTCTCTCTCTCTCTCTCTCTCTCTCTCTCAAATACTCACAGGAGAAGTCATGAGCAATGTAACTGGGATATCCGGATGGGCACGAGCGGCGGATTCCAATGAGCACAACATCCTTGGAGAGAGCCAAGTGCCTCCGTAACCTTCCAGCAGGATGACACCCTCCGATGGCGGATCCTTCAATTCTAGTGTCACGAAAGGGCCTTGCTGTGATTGGTCAGGTTGGGGATACTGCAACAAAAGAGTTACAACGGACACATGATCATCCGTATCCTGAACATCTTGCACACACAAAATACAGTGTTAGAAAATTTACATTATACAGCACATGCTAGGGCGAGAGTAAGGATGAGCTTGGAAAGCTTTGAAAAAGAAAAAATGTAAATATCAGTTTAAAGATCGCTCATGATTGTTAGAGGCAAGGATCAGGGACAATGCCCTAAAGATGATATATATATATATATATATATATATATATTATATATATATATATATATATATATATATATAGCTAGAACCAGGCATGGCCAGGCAATGACTGCTGATGACTCAACAGGTAGACCTATAGGCTCTGCCAAACCTCCCATCCCAAGCTCACAAATTCATAATCATAATGATGTTGAGGTTGCACACACTACTAGAAACTAATGAGGTTGAGTGGGTCTCGAATCCCAGTCCAGCAGATCACCAGAAAGGGACGTTTCCAATACGCTACAAACAGATTATGTTAGAAGGGGCTCTTCTATAACGATATATTTATATTTTGATATGTCCAACACTAGACAACCTGAAGTATGTACCTGAAACTTATAGAGTCTATACAATTTTATTGAGATAAATAACCAAATTCTATATATTTGATAGATGATATTCCCATTACCACTAAAACATTCTTATATGAAATTATATTAAATTATATTCCTTTCCAGCAAATTATTAAAATATATATGGATTTTTGCCTCCCTTATTCATAACACGATTGGTTTTTCTTACTTGAAAAAATATCTGTTATGTTAAATATATCTTATGCATTTTTTATGCTTTTGTTTTAGTTTTTAATGATTTAAAATAAGTTCAGGAGATATGACAAATGAATCTTTTAATTATATGTGTATCTATCAATATTTACATGCACACAAACACACACATACACACACACAGACACACACACATACATATATATATATATATATATATATATATATATATATATATATATACACACATATATATATGCATATGAATTTATATACATATATCTACTTCTCTTTACATGAACATATATACATATATATATATATATACATATATATATATATATATATATATATATATATATATATATATATACATATGAATTATTATGCATACATTTACTTCTATATTACATATATATATATATACACATATATATATATATACACATACAAATATAATGTAATTTAATAGGCAACATTTGCTAGCATATTGTTGAAATTTCCAGTTCATTTGTAATAATTCTTTCTCTCAAAATCAGTATCTTGAGGACAAGTAAACATTACTAAGGTGTCCTCCATTTACGTCCCATTTTTGAGTATTTCCACAATGATAAGATCATAAAATCTTCAAAACTGACAAATATATTTTGAATATCATCTTTGGTTTTGTCAAAGAACGCATATGACAAAGAAGAGATCATCTCATACAAGCAATGAGGAAAGAGATAAAAGTATTTTTAGATTTAAAACAAGTGACTTATACCACGTAACAATGAAAGACAAATGCAGAAACGGAATAGATCATAATCATGATATTGGTTGCCTTTATGAAGTACAATTAGGTTAATACTTCTTCCCAAGAGCCATTTGATTAAAATGGAAAAAGTTGAAGCATTTGTTTCATTACTATTTGAGAAATATCTCTTATTCACTTCCCATTCTGTGGAAAAAATACAAATCTTAGGGATGTTTTTCATCAAATGTGATGAGGTTTTGGTGTACCCAGAGTTAGAATGCCTTCAGCGAGATTCAATTTAAAGGACACACACACACGCAAACGAAAAGAGAGAAGCTCATACCTTTGAATATATAAATAAACATATACATAAACACACTCACTTTATTATTATTATTATAATTATTATTATTATTATTATTTTTATTATTATTATTATTATTATTATTATTATTATTATTATTATTATTATTATTATTATTATTATTACAACGCTACAACACTATTTGGAAAAGCAAGATGCTATAAGCCCAAGAGATCCAACTGGTTAAACTAGTAAAATAAGTAAACAATTAAACTACAAGAAAAGTAATGAACAATTAGAATAAAATATTTCAAGAACAGTTTAATAATAATGAAATTAATATAGATATTTCATATATAAATCATACAAACAAAATAACAGAATAGTACGCCTGAGTATACCCTCAAGCAAGAGAACTCTACCCAAAGACAGCGAAAGACCATGGTCAAAGGCTTTGGCACTACCCAAGAATAGAGAACAATGGTTTGATTTTGGAATTTCCTTCTGCTAGAAGAGCTGCTTATCAAAGCTAAACAGTGTCTTCTACCCTTACCAAGAGGGAAGTAGCCACTGAACAATTACAGCGTAATAGTTAACCCCTTGAGTGAGGAAGACTTGTTTGGTAATCTAAGTGTTGTCAGCTGTATGAGTGCAGAGGAGAATGTGTGAAGAATAGGACAGACTATTCGGTGTATGTGTAGGCAAAGGGATCCATTGTAGTACTGGCTGGCCAGTCGAAGGACCCAATAACTCTTTACCGGTACGAGAAACACTGAGAAAATCTTCATCATATAAGCGTGTACTTTTCAACAAGGTTTTCCAGTTATAACAATCGAACGAAACTAGATGAATTTGTTCCTCTGTTATCTAGTTTACCTTTTCTACTCGAAGGCTGAAGTGTTGCAAATCTAGTTATGAGTCTTGTTTAAGACGATTTGAGAGGTTATTTTTGCTTTTTCGATAACAAAAAGGTTAAATGAGTCTGGTTTCAGCTCCAGACTCATCTGAGGAGACACACATCAGAACGTCAGACAGACAAGCTCAACCACAGCAGTAAACGGTGTAAACTCACAGTCCCAAGCTGGGATTAACCTTCTGCAATACGAATACAAAGCGAATGCGTTAATGCTGCATTAAATGAAATAAACATTTTATGATCCACTAAAATGATTATTCCTTTCTTAATTTATGACCATTATGAAATAAATTAATTTTCATATATTGGCTGCGGAAAATATTTCCGTAAAATATAGTGTGGTAAGTTTAACTTCATAGTCCTCACCCATGTAGGCCTGGGTCTTTCAACTCTTCTAGTGCCTTGTGAAGCCCAACTGAACGTTTGGTGAACTAATCTCTCTTGGGGAGTTGGGGAGTACGAAGAGCATGCCCAAACCATATCCATTTACCCCTCATCATGATCTCTGCCACATAGGCACTCAAGTAATCTCTTATAGACTCATTTCTAATCCTGTCCTACCATTTAACTACCAATATCCTCCTGAGGCCTTTGTTCTCAAATCTACTAAATCTATCACTAAACTGATATATAGTCTGATTTTTATATGTAATTTCAGGCGATTTGATTTCCAAATTTTACTTAACCTAGCCATTGTCTGATTTGCTTTTTTTCAATCTTCCACTTAACTCTAATTCTAAAGATCCTGTATTGGAAATCATAGTTCCTAAATACTTGAATCCCTTCTCCTTCGAATGATATTTCATCTTTAATTGCTTACTCCGTTCTCATCAACTCTGTCTTCTTTTTATCTTCAGCCCAACTTCGTATGATATTTCATGCATTCTGGTAAGCAAGCATTGCAAATCCTGTGGTGTTCTGCTAACATGGACAGCATCATCAGCATACTCTAAGTCTGCTAAATTCCTATCACCAATCCTTTCCAATCCTTCTCCACCATCTCCGACTGTTCTACTTATTACAAAATCAACGAGGAGGATAAACAACATAGGTGACAACACATTCCTTTGCAGTACTTCGCTGTTCACTGGAAATACATTAGATAAAACCCAATTAACATTAACTTTGTACTTGCTATGCTCATGAACAGACTTAATCAAATTCACATATTAAAGAGGAATTCCATCATAACGGACGACTCTCCACAAAACTGGTCTGTGTACGCTATCAATGGCTTTTTCATAGTCCACAAAGGCCATCAAAACTGGATTTCTATATTCTACACATTGCTGTACATGTCTCAAAATTAACATTTTGTCAGTGCAACTTCTACCTTTTCCAAATCCTGCTTGTTCATCTCTTAGCTTGCCATCAATCTTTCTCTCCAGTCTCTTTAGAATAAGCATACTATATATTGTTATAACAACTGACGTAAGTGTGATGCCTCTGTAATTATTGAAATCAATCAGGTCTCTTTTTTTGCCATTTTCACCAACATTCCCAACTCCCATTCTTCAGGGTTTGTCTCTTCATGCCACATTCCACAAAATAAACTTGTAAGTAGTCTGGGAGTCCCTTCATTTTCGGCCAGTATCATCTCGGTAGTTATTCCATCGTATCCAGGAGATTTCCATCTCTTTAGTGTTTTGAGGATAGCTTCGACTTCAAACACACTGAAGTCATTCATGGGTACATCAAGGTCTTCATCAGCTTCAGGTATATCAATCAAATTATTCCCTTCATATCTCCTATCCATGACCGCACTAAAGTGTTCCATCCAACGTTGTCTTTCTTCATCTTCTGTTGCTATAACTAAACCATCTCTCTTTTGATGGGTATATGCTTCTTTTTTGCCCCAGTCGAGATTTCATTAATAATTCTATGAGCAATTATTACACCATAGCCACTTCCTGAATTCATAGCTTTGTCAGCCTCATCTGCTTTACCGTCTAAATATTCTCTCCAGTCGTTCCTGGCTTTTCTTTTGACCTCACTATCAATACTGGCTATACCTTGTAATTTTTATTACTTCCTCGAATACTTTCAACAATCAATTTCTGTCTTGGTCTCCTTTTTATAGTATCCCAAGTATTATTTGATATCCATGGCTTTCACCTTGTAACTGTGTCTCAAGTCTTCACTACCAACTGACTGATATATGTTCTTAATATCACACCATTCTTCCTTAATTGTCTGCTCTTCGTCTCTTAAAGTCTCTAAAACTACAAATCGATTTCTACATTCAATTACAAATGTTTGTATGTGCTCTTCCTCCAAAAGCTTAGTTGTATCAAACCTAGGTATTCTATCTACCTTTCTGTTAGGTGCTTCCAGTTTTAATTCCAGTGTGGCAATGAGGAGCTGGTGATCACTACCAATATCTACACCTCTATAGCTACTTACATTTCTCAGAGTCCTCCTTCTCTCTTTATTAATGGCAATGTGATTTTTTTTTATTTTTGTAATTACCACATGGTGAAGTCCATGTATACTTGTGGATGTTCTTGTGTTGAAAAATAATACCTCTAATGACAAGATGTTTGCTGAACAGAAACTCATGAAATGTGGTCCATTTTCATTTGAAACTCCGCCAAGACCCACAAAACCCATCACATTCCCTATACCTTGATTATTCCTTTCAACTTTAGCATTGAAGTCGGGAATCAAAATTTTCATATCTCTCTCTGGGATCTTATCTATTACACTCTGCAGTTCTTCATAGTAGGCCTATTCATCTTTCCATTCTTCAGGGGAATCATTTGTTTGGGCATAGCCAACTATGATACTCATATTGCACTACTTTAATTTGAATTTTGCTAGTAACAATCTACTATTTACAGCTTTCCACTCGGTTAATGCCTTTTCTGCTCTTGGTGTCATCATCATTCCTACCCCTTCTCTTCCAACTCCATCTGATCTTCCTGAGTAGATATATAAATATATTGCCTTAGTCTAAGATTTCCTTACCAACCCCTTTACAACGTGTTTCACTTAGGGCCAAGATATCCAAACTATATTTCATAAATTCACTGTCCACTTGCTGTAACTTCCCAATCTGATTCATGATTCTAAAAGCTCTAGAGACGACTGGCGAAATCTAACCGAGGCCCTTTGCGTCAACAGGCGTAGGAGATGATGATGATGAAGATTAACAGATAAAAACTCAAAATCCGAACCTTCCAGTGCCAATTGCGAGAGAGAGAGAGAGAGAGAGAGAGAGAGAGAGAGAGAGAGAGAGAGAGAGAGAGAGAGAGAGAGAGGGGGGGGGGGCGCCTAGTGGAGTTTTTTTGCCATCAATTGTAGAAAGAAGTGAAAGTACACAAGGCACTGAATTTGAAAAAAAAAATCATCATAATTTAAATTTTCCTAAAACTCTTTGGGAAATATGAATGTGAATAGTAATTATAAAAAGTAAATAATTATTCAAGTTTTCACCTCTCCTAAAGCCAGCAATCATGTCGACCTACAAACCCACCCAAGAGATATTAGTAATCTTCTGAAAAAAAAAAAAAAAAATTGGAAAGGCGATTACAGTCTGAGTAAATGTATTCACGCAAGTGTACCAAATGTCCCTAAGTTGTCAGAGGATGGAGGACTTCTTACAGAGGTTGCTCCGTTGTCGGTTCTTGTGAATGCAATAATCAAGGAATATTGTCACACTTCAAGAGATGCTGGAGCTGTTTTAGGATCTTTTGCCTTTTTACAGGAGCTAGAAGAATAGTTATTATCGTAAGTTAGTCATGATTAAATTTTAAAGTTTTTCTTCTTAAGATTCCACAATAACTTGTGAATAAATTTCATTAATGTTACGCAAGGCTTTAGAGTTTTAATGCTTTTACAGATCTTGAATTATCTTTATATATTTCATTCATTAGTTCTCATATATAGTTTATCTACTTCCTTACTTCCTTTCCTCACTGGGCTATTTTCCCTGTTGGAGCACTAGGGCTTCTAACATCCTGCTTTTCCAACTAGGGTTGTAATAGTAGTAGTAGTAGTAGTAGTAGTAGTAGTAGTAGTAGTAGTAGTAGTAGTAATAATAATAATAATAATAATAATAATAATGATAATAATAATAATACATTTATTTTGCATATACAATTGATCAATGGATTGATATCCAAAAAGTTTTCCTTAGACGAGAGGAAGATGAAGCAAAAAGGATCCCACAGTGTAACAGTAGGATGGAATCCCTCATCCTTTATTGAACAGAGGCTAAAAATGATCCTATAAAAATGAAAAGGGGATTTTCTTCGGCTTCATGGAATAATTGCTGAAAAAGAACTAATAGAAAGAGGAAGAATTATTTCTTCGCTCAATGGAATAACGGTCAAAGCTTCCAATAGAATGAGAGATGGAGGGACTTCCTATTGACTGCAATCATCAAAAATAGGTAGGTAGTAGGTTGGCCAGGGCACCAGCCACCCGTTGAGATACTACCGCAAGAGAGTTTTTGGGCCCTTTGGACTGGCCACACAATATTACATTGAATCCCTCTTTCTTGTTACGGCTCCTTTTTCCTTTGCCTATGCATACACCGAAAAGTTTGTCCTATTCTTTCCACATTCTCCTCTGTCCTCATACACCTGACAACTCTGAGATTGCCAAACATATCCTCTTCACTTAAGCGGTTAACTACTGCACTGTAATTTTTCAGTGGCTAATTTCCTCTTGGTAAAGGGAGAAGAGACGTTAATTATGGTAAGTAGCTCTTTTGGGAGAAGGCCGCTCCAAAATCAAACCATTGCTCTCTAGTCTTGGGTAGTGCCATAGCTTCTGTACCACGGCCTTCCACTGCCTTGGGGTAAAGTTCTCTTGCTTGAGGGTACACTTGGTCATACTTTTTTTATTTTATTTCTCTTCCTCTTGTGTTTTGGAAGTTTATTTTATAGTTTATATGTAAAAGATCTAGTTTAATGTTGTTACTGTTTCTAAAATATTCTATTTTGATTGTTCATTTCTTCTCTTGTAGTCCATTTATTTCCTGGTTTTCTTTCCTCACTGGGTTATTTTTCTATGTTGGAGCCCTTTGGCTTATAGCATCCTGCTTTTCACATTTAGCTTGTAATAACAATAATAACAATGAAATAATAATAATAATAACTAGGGGCACTTAGTAGAGCGCAGACCTCCGCCGCGGCAGCTTATTTCTCGACCTTTTGCTCGACCTTGATCTTGACCTTTACCTAAAAATGCAATAATTAGCGTGGATTTTCATACACTCAATTATGAACGAAGTTTGAAATCTCTGTGACAACGATGCCCAAACTTATGGCTGGTTATGAAATGTGAATTGAACATTTTGCTTGACCGTAACCATGACCTTTCACCTTGACCTTCCAAAATTTAATCGTTTCGAGATTTTTACCTAAGTTTCATTGCTCTACGATTAAAGTTGTGGCCAGGAAGCTGTTCGCAAACATACCCACACATTGCACAGACATGGGGTAAAACATAACTTCCTTCCAATTTCGTTGGCGGAGGTAACTAGAAAAACGCTCTAAGAGTGCAGACCTCCGCCACGGGAGCTTATTACTCAACCTTTTGTACTGATTTTGGACGTTTTGCTCGTCTGTGACCTTGACCTTTGACCTTCCAAAATTTAATTATTTCCCTCTCTTTACATAACAGTTTAAAATCCCTGCAAGTTTCATTAATTTATTATTAAAATTGTGGTCGTATGGTTGATGACCGGAATTTTATCTTCTGTTTGTTCTTGACCTTAGGCTCGACCTTGATCTTTAACCTTACCATGATTTATTGGCGTGGATTTTCATGCACTCAAATATTAACCAAGTTTGAAGTCTATGCAACAACGATGACCAAACTTACGTGAATTCGGCATTTTACTTGACCGAGACTGACCTTCCAAAATTTAATCATTTTCCGC
>NC_090729.1:68940268-68945268 GCF_036898095.1 Palaemon carinicauda | reverse complement strand
AAATATGCAATTGACGTTAAGGCATAATATTTTAAAGTGTTTTTCAAAAGTCTAAATTTTAATCTCATGTTTTTAAGCAATGTACTTTTGCATATAATTATAGATAGTATTCTAGAAATATAATTTTGAAATAGATATTGATACTTATTTTTTCTCTATATACTGTATAAACATTATGCATAGTCGATTTGTGGATTAAGTGATGATAGCTAATGAGTACAGAGTAGAAATTCAAGATGATATCCTCGTATTCAGATTAAGAGGTAACATAATTTATCAATAAATAACATTTGTTCTTATTGCATCGTAATTTGAGTACGTCAAACATGTAAAAAAACAGCTTTGATGAATATTACTATTACATCTGATATACTATTAAAATACCTTCAAATAAATATATAAAAATTACTTTATCTTATATAAACTTCTCAACTTGGAAAAAACTTCGTAATATTCAACAAAACTATACAGTATTTGTATCAAACAGAATCTCTTTAGCAAAACTGAAAACATTATTTGCCTTTCAGATCTCATTCGTAATTATTGCAGATATATCTTCGGGACCACTGATTTGAATTCAATAAATAGATATTAATTATCAAAAGAAAATATCTTTGGGACTACACATTTGATATATAATATGACTTATATATATTAAAATTTGTTGCAGAAAATATCAACAAAAGCTAAAAATACTGACGTGATATCAAAGCACCGCCAGAAAACAAAGACTGCAAAGCATATGAGTGCTTTGAGAGTTCATGAGTAATCTATGCATTCTTAAAACTTATAAAAAGAATCCATCTAGCTGGATTAAAAAACATTCAAGTACAACGAACACAAAGCAAATTTATAAATTTTTGGGTTCGATCATTACCATCAACTTATTCGTACGTATACAATACATGTACGCACAGATGCACACAGTATACATGTACACACACACACACACACACACACACACACACACACACATATATATATATATATATATATATATATATATATATATATATATATATATATATATATATATATATATATATATATATATATATATATATACATATATACACACACATGTCATGGGTAGATACAATACTTTTAAAAGGATATAATAAAAGACAAAAATATCTATTCCCAAAGTGAGGGCAGCCAGGCAAGACGAGATTCGACAACGGCCCTGTTTATTAAAATCTGTCATCACTCAACTATCGCCAGCATTTTGAAAGAAACCAAGCATCGCCGAGGGCGCCTGCCGTGAGAAGGGAATTGTCCTGCTTTGTCCAAGATGTCATCGTCTTAATTAGTGGAGTCAGCATATTTTGAGAAACCGAGCCTGAGGGAAATACTTGTTTAGGATATATGTCCTCATGTAAGGACACGTGCTTCCCTTTTGTTACGACTTAATACGTGGTCTGGATTGCATCAGAAATATCTTCTAGAAGCTTCCATGGCGTGATCGAAGTGGGCTATTTGAGGAAGCCAATAGAGATGCAGAATTATTAAAAAGAACGCCTTCCATGGAGATGACCACTGCCCACTGTAATTAACTCCGCCCATACATGGGTATATAAACTTCAAGAAGAGATTGTCCAAGAGAGATAGGACAGGACATAAGACAAGAGAGGAACTATGTCCGAAGCACATAATATCCAAAGTCTTTGCTAGATAAGAAACAGAGAAGACCACAAGTCTGATAGAGCCAGATTCTAACCTCCCCTTCAGACAACGAAAGCCTATCTCCAAAAGATCCTGCTATGGCCGAGAAGAAGAGACAAATTGAAGCAGCCAGCCCTCCCTGCTTGTGACAAGAAGTAGCCAACACTGTCTGCAGCCTGCCCTCATTCAACAGTAACATCAAATTCTTGGAAGAAGACCTCTGATGTTCCATCTTGATGCCACCCTTTTGCGACGTCTTCGAATCCGGTCATCGTGCAAGTTTCATTTGAACTTCAGGCGCCCTCCTTCAACGTTCTCAGGCCTCCCTTCAACAGTATCATCGAATTCTTAGAAGGAGGCCTCTGATATTCCATCTTGATGCCACCCTTTTGCGACGTCTTTGAATCCGGTCATCGTGCCAGTTTCATTTGAACTTCAGCCGCCCTCCTTCAACGTTTGCAAGCCTCACTTTAACATTATCATCGAATCTTTGGAAGAAGACCTCTGATGATCCATCTTGATGCCACCCTTTTGCGACGTCTTCGAATCCGGTCATTGTGCCAGTTTCATTTGAACTTCAGTCGCCCTCCTGCAACGTTCTTAGGCCTCACTTCAACAGTATCATCGAATTCTTGGAAGAAGACCTCTGATGTTCCATCTTGATGCCACCCTTTTGCGACGTCTTCGAATCCGGTTATCGTGCCAGTTTCATTTGAACTTCAGCCGCCCTCCTTCAACGTTTGCAAGCCTCACTTTAACATTATCATCGAATCCTTGGAAGAAGACCTCTGATGTTCCATCTTGATGCCACCCTTTTGCGACGTCTTCGAATCCGGTCATTGTGCCAGTTTCATTTGAACTTCAGTCGCCCTCCTGCAACGTTCTTAGGCCTCACTTCAACAGTATCATCGAATTCTTGGAAGAAGACCTCTGATGTTCCATCTTGATGCCACCCTTTTGCGACGTCTTCGAATCCGGTCATCGTGCCAGTTTCATTTGAACTTCAGCCGCCCTCCTTCAACGTTCTCAGGCCTCCCTTCAACAGTATCATCGAATTCTTAGAAGAAGGCCTCTGATGTTCCATCTTGATGCCACCCTTTTGCGACGTCTTCGAATCTGGTCATCGTGCCTGTTTCACTTGAACTTCTGCCGCCCTCCTTCATCGTTCTCAAGCCTCACTTCAACAGTACCATCGAATTCTTAGAAGAAGACCTCTGATGATCCATCTTGATGCCACCCTTTTGCGACGTCTTCGAATCCGGTCATTGTGCCAGTTTCCTTTGAACTTCAGCCGCCCTCCTTCAACGTTCTCAAGCCTCACTTCAACAGTATCATCGAATCCTTGGAAGAACACCTCTGATGTTCCATCTTAATGCCACCCTTTTGCGACGTCTTCGAATCCGGTCATCGTGCCAGTTTCATTTGAACTTCAGCCTCCCTCCTTCAACGTTCTCAGGCCTCACTTCAACAGTATCATAGAATCCTTGGAAGAAGGCCTCTGATGTTCCATCTTGATGCCACCCTTTTGCGACGTCTTCGAATCTGGTCATCGTGCCTGTTTCACTTGAACTTCAGCCGCCCTCCTTCATCGTTCTCAAGCCTCACTTCAACAGTACCATCGAATTCTTAGAAGAAGACCTCTGATGATCCATCTTGATGCCACCCTTTTGCGACGTCTTCGAATCCGGTCATTGTGCCAGTTTCATTTGAACTTCAGCCGCCCTCCTGCAACGTTCTCAGGCCTCACTTCAACAGTATCATCGAATCCTTGGAAGAAGGCCTCTGATGTTCCATCTTGATGCCACTCTTTTGCGACGTCTTCGAATCCGGTCATTGTGCCAGTTTCACTTGAACTTCAGCCGCCCTCCTTCATCGTTCTCAAGCCTTACTTCAACAGTATCATCGAATTCTTAGAAGAAGACCTCTGATGTTCCATCTTGATGCCACCCTTTTGCGACGTCTTCGAATCCGGTTATCGTGCCAGTTTCATTTGAACTTCAGCCGCCCTCCTTCAACGTTTGCAAGCCTCACTTTAACATTATCATCGAATCCTTGGAAGAAGACCTCTGATGTTCCATCTTGATGCCACCCTTTTGCGACGTCTTCGAATCCGGTCATTGTGCCAGTTTCATTTGAACTTCAGTCGCCCTCCTGCAACGTTCTTAGGCCTCACTTCAACAGTATCATCGAATTCTTAGAAGAAGGCCTCTGATGTTCCATCTTGATGCCACCCTTTTGCGACGTCTTCGAATCTGGTCATCGTGCCTGTTTCACTTGAACTTCTGCCGCCCTCCTTCATCGTTCTCAAGCCTCACTTCAACAGTACCATCGAATTCTTAGAAGAAGACCTCTGATGATCCATCTTGATGCCACCCTTTTGCGACGTCTTCGAATCCGGTCATTGTGCCAGTTTCCTTTGAACTTCAGCCGCCCTCCTTCAACGTTCTCAAGCCTCACTTCAACAGTATCATCGAATCCTTGGAAGAACACCTCTGATGTTCCATCTTAATGCCACCCTTTTGCGACGTCTTCGAATCCGGTCATCGTGCCAGTTTCATTTGAACTTCAGCCTCCCTCCTTCAACGTTCTCAGGCCTCACTTCAACAGTATCATCGAAACCTTGGAAGAAGGCCTCTGATGTTCCATCTTGATGCCACCCTTTTGCGACGTCTTCGAATCTGGTCATCGTGCCTGTTTCACTTGAACTTCAGCCGCCCTCCTTCATCGTTCTCAAGCCTCACTTCAACAGTACCATCGAATTCTTAGAAGAAGACCTCTGATGATCCATCTTGATGCCACCCTTTTGCGACGTCTTCGAATCCGGTCATTGTGCCAGTTTCATTTGAACTTCAGCCGCCCTCCTGCAACGTTCTCAGGCCTCACTTCAACAGTATCATCGAATCCTTGGAAGAAGGCCTCTGATGTTCCATCTTGATGCCACTCTTTTGCGACGTCTTCGAATCCGGTCATTGTGCCAGTTTCACTTGAACTTCAGCCGCCCTCCTTCATCGTTCTCAAGCCTTACTTCAACAGTATCATCGAATTCTTAGAAGAAGACCTCTGATGTTCCATCTTGACGCCACCCTTTTGCGACGTCTTCGAATCCGGTCATTGTGCCAGTTTCATCTGAACTTCAGCCGCCCTTCTGCAACGTTCCCAAGCCTGAAGTCTCCGTTACCAGTATCGTCTTAGTAGCAGCAGATAACTATTCCTTGAGTATTTCTACTTTACTGACTATTCCCCTTTTCTGTTGGTGTTTGATTGGTTTGATTTGTCAGTTAAAATAACCGAAGAAGTAACATAGTTTTCTTTTCTTTGTAAGTTTGCGAATAAATGTG
>NC_090729.1:68932768-68935268 GCF_036898095.1 Palaemon carinicauda | reverse complement strand
ATATGACAGTCCACATACGAATCATACATTTATTGCTGACTTCGAAGTAGTAGAATAAAAGTTTATTTTCGTATTTAAGAAAATATGTTGTGTAGGCCTTTTAGTGAATTATATGATACGTTAGAAGCCACAGACCCTGTCATTTAAGGTTTTGCGATAACGACGAGGTAGAGAATTATTGTAGTGCGCGTGTGATTGTCGAGAACTGTTTACTTTTATCATCTCAAATAGATTCAGTTTATGTGCTTCAGGTGCATGAGTTTTACACGGCAATATGCGTAGAGAAATTGACAAAAGTCCACAACGAGATGTGAACTTTGCCGCTATACTCTGTCAAATTTACGCAGAAGATTGAGATGTACCTAAAGACAAAATACACACATTGCCATATTTCCGACATTGTGTTTCGAAAAGAAAGAGAAAAGGATGCCATTTGATGGTTATAATGAATACAATTACAGTACTTTAAATGTTAAACTTTGATTATATAAAAACTCAACTTCTAATTGTTATACTTTTGTAAAATTATTCGGTCGTACTTGAAAGAATAAAGAAACGCGTCTCAAAATTGCCAATTTTCCGATATAGTTTCTCAGGTCAGCGATGGATATTCATTAATCGGCTTTTGTCCTCGACCATTTCCAAAATATTCAAGGAGCATTCCTCGAACATTTCCAAAATATTCAGGGAGCATTCCTCGACCATTTCCAAAAGTTGATATTTTAACATATTGTCTCTTGGTATTACACAATTTTGATGAGCCATTATTCTGTTTGTGCCTTGTTATTTGATGCTGTTTCAGGTTTATATTAGTTTGCTCTATGATAAGATGCGTTACCATTACAATTATAGAAGATGGGAAATATATTCGGTGGCAACTGATTACTGAACCATTGTTTAAAATTACGATACCATTAATTTGACTGTGATTGTAGTTTTGCTTAAACTGGCTGCTTCTGCTATGCAAAAAAAAAAAAAAAAAAAAAAAAAAAAAAATTGCTTTAGAAACATCAGTAGCAGGACCCCCTTTCTGTTTTTATAAAGCGAAATATTTCGAAACATTACAAACAATCTCTCGTGCTTGACAATTAAATAACCTACTATTGCTCTGTATGGGGATGAGTGACCTTCCATTCTGGCTGACAAAAAATTTATGATGCTTTTATGTGTCTCCTAGTCTCCCTTGATTGGCTATAATCTTTGAGGCATCTCTGTTATAGCGTTTGTAATTCTCTCTCTCTCTCTCTCTCTCTCTCTCTCTCTCTCTCTCTCTCTCTCTCTCTGCCCCCTACATCTGGGTGTGGAACAGGAGCAAGTCACTTCCGTTGCAGGTGGTTCCTGCCAGTACCTGGGCGCAAGGGATACTTTCTGACGAATTCCGATTAATGAATGTTCGTATCTGACCTGAGAAACTATATAGGAAACGTGGTAATTTTATGTCACGTTTCTTTATAGTACGACTGAATAATGTTACAAAAGTATAATAATTAGAAATTGAGTTTTTATATAAGTAAAGTTTAATATTTAAAGTAATGTTATTCATTATAACCATCAAATGGCATCCTTATCTTTATTTTCTAAACAATGTTGGAATTATAGCAAGGTATGTTTTGTCTTTAGGTACATCTCCATCTTCTTCGTCAATTTGAAAGAATGTAGACAAAGTACACATCTCATTTTGGATTTATTTTTGTCAATTTCTCCAGGCATATAGCTGTTTGAAGCTCATGCACCTGCAGTACATGAATTGAATCTGGCTGAGATGATAAAAGAAAACAATTTGCGACAATCACACGAGCACTATGATAATTCTTTCCCTGCCGTTATCACAAAAATTTGAATGACAAAGTCTGTGGCTTCTAACACGTCATATACTTCACTAATAGGCCTCTACAATATTTTGTCTTAAATACGAAAATAAACTTTTATTCTACTACTGCGAAGTCAGTAATAAATACATGATGCATATATGTCCTGTCATATAAGTAATTTTCTATTTCGATGAGGGGGTAACTTGAAAACAGAGGGTTTCAAACTACCTCCCCGGTAATTTGAAACCGGTTTCAAATTACCTGGGGGTAGCTTGAAACTGGGGGTAACTTGAAATCTTTACACCTGTGTCGAGTTGTCCTGGCGTTGAGTTGGCGGTGTTGAGTTGTCCCTTTCCCATATATATATATATATATATATATATATATATATATATATATATATATATATATATATATATATATATATATATATTACACAGTATTATTTTATATATATATATATATATATATATATATATATATATATATATATATATATATATATATATATATATATATATATATATATATATATATATATATATATATCATTATTGTTATTATTATCATTATTACTGTTTTAATTATTATTATTATTATTATTATTATTATTATTATTATTATTATTATTATTATTATTATTATTATTATTATTATTATTAATATTATTATTATTATTGGTACTGTCA
>NC_090729.1:68910687-68932745 GCF_036898095.1 Palaemon carinicauda | reverse complement strand
AGAGATGATACCCAGGCCTTAAAATGAGCCCATCTCATGTGGACATAAGTATTTCATGTAAATTACGTAAGACTTTCGTCGTGAATTTCCTTATATTCTTTATTCAAGTTAAAATATGGAACTTACGTATTGTTTTTGAAGAATTAGCATTTTTATTTCTCGTATGTTTGTTAAGAAGTCTTACGTAGTCTATTTGAAAGTGTTGTAGGATTCATGTGAGATAGGAACAAGGGCTTAGGTAATGTTCTTTCATATTTTATGATGTATTGCGTCATGTTAGAGAGAGAATGTTGAGTGACATGTGCTTTGGAATTTTCTTTTCCACGTGATTCGAATGTTCGGTAAATGCCGGCGAGAGGATGTTATCTCTTTTTTTGTTTCGGGGACAATAGGTAGGCGGAGCTGGCTGGGAGAGTTGTCTCGCGGGTGCATTGCTGTGTCTGAGAGTTGCCTGAAACTCTCTCTGATATGTCGCTTGGCGTTTTTATCTAGTTGGAAACTTTGACGCAAAGCACCCGCAACCCACACTACGAGAATTCAATCCTGGAAACCTCTGGAACCAGTCAGATTTGAAATATAAGGACCCAACATTGGGTGAGAGAGACAGACAGACATAGAGATCGAGTTAAAACCGCAGCCTTCCCCCCTCTTTCTCTCCCATACGAAACCCAGTGTATTATCGGTAGTGTTCAGTGCATTCTAGTGCGTCCTCTCCTCAGTGAATCTGTGCCCCAAAGCAAATTGTGTGTCACAAGAGACTAAAAGGTGAATACTGAATTCATTTCATTAAGGTGAGTGTTGACATTGTACAACGATATTTGTAAATGGTCCTATAGGCAGAATAGGTTTGAAAAGTGATCTGGTTAGCTATTATTCATAAATAGTCAAACATGAACATTGTAATTTTTCAGAATTATTTCAAGCATCTTTATTATTTTCATTGCATTATTTCTATTCTTAGGTTACGGATTATTCAGATATGATAGTTCAAGTCAAGTTCTTATAAATTTCATATCGTAATGTTTTGTCTTATTCTAAGTTTTGTTCAGACTTAATATTTTTACAGTGACTTAATTTTTATGTAAATTCTTTCTAGTATTGTAATTTTTATAGGATATATTTATTTTTGTAACGAGTGTATTATTCCAATCATCTTTATTTAAGACCAGGTTCCGCTCGATTCCTGTTAAGAGCCACAGTGAAAGTTTTATAAATTGCTGTTTGTGAGTTATTTAACGGTCTCAGAATTTGGGTATTAAGTTTCAAAGTGTAACAGTTTTAATGTAAAAGCAAACAAGGCAATTTGGAAATCTGAGGGGTTAATTAACTTGCCAGTCGTAGTATATATAATATCATACGTTTGGTTCTCAGTCACGAGTCATAGTATAGTATATTTTTGATGCCCAGACATTGGGAGTCCTAATTGTATGATATATTTGGGGTGCTCAGATCACGCGATCCAGACAGTATAATATATATATATATATATATATATATATATATATATATATATATATATATATATATATATATATATATATATGTATATATATATATATATATATATATATATATATATATATATATATATATATTTATGCTTTAACTGAAAAGGAATACAACTTAACCATAAAAGAAATAATTTCTGGTACAACTCAGGAACATAAATGGTGGTTTACCCATAAATCTACACTCTTTGGTGTAGATGCAACTGTTCTCCTTTACTTAAACCAGATGGCCCAGTCACTCACTGTCCAAAGGAAAAGGCAACCCTTTTGGCTGATGTTTTTGACAGTAAGCAGAGTAATGAAAAACTTGAACTTCCTCATTCCTGTTTTCCTGGGGCTAAATTAACTAGTCTAGCTTTTCCATCTCGTGAAATTAAAGCTCTGTTGATGGACCTTGATGCTTATGGAAGTGAAGACCCAAATGCTATTTTTCCTTTGTTTTTTATAAAGACTAGATTTCTTAGCTCCAAAGTTATGTTATTTTGCGCAAGTTAGCAAGAAGAGGAGCTTTTAGCACTTGTTTGAGAATTAGTAATGTTACTCCTCTATGTAAATATGTTTGTGGTAGCTCAAGTCCAACTGATTACAGCCAAATTTCCACGACTCCCATATTATCTAAAGTTTTTGAACATTTCCCAGAAAAACATCTTAATAAGTTTGCTGAAGGTAATTATCTATTCCTTAGTTTTCAATTTGGTTTTCGTAAAGGCCTTGGAGCATGTGATTCCCTTCTTTCAATCTCCAATGATGTACAGAAATCCTTTGATTGTGGTCAGGAAGTTCGTATGATTGGCCTTGATTTTAGTGCTGCCTTTGACCATGTTAATCATGAGGCCCTTGTTTTCAAACTCAAACAGTTAGGAGTGGGTGGGTAGTTTTTTAGCATTATTATTGAATTTTTAAGTAATAGATCTCGAAGAGTTGCTGTTGATGGGCACCATAGTGAGTTTAGGAATGTTATATCTGGTGTTCCACAGGGTAGTGTTCTTGGCCCATTAATTTTCATTCTATATACACATTATGTGAGGTTTGGCCTAGAAAACAAGCTTGTTGCATATGCAGTTGATGCCACTCTCTTTGCATCAATTCCATCCCCTGAATGTAGATCTGGGGTTTGTGAATCCCTTAATAGTGATCTAGCTAAAATTAGTGCATGGTGCAAATTATGGGGTATGAAGTTGAATCCTAACAAAACTCGAAACATGATTGTAAGTAGGCCAAGGACAGTAGCTCCTCAACATCCGGATCTCAGTATTGATAATGTTTCTTTAACTTCGTATGACTCTTTTAAAATTCTAGGTGAGATTCTCGACAGCAAATTTACTTTTGAGAAACACATTAGGTCTGTATCTTCTTCAATTGCACAAAACATTGCCTTATTGAGAAAGTTTTTCAAGATTTTTGGTGATCAATTTATTCTGAAGAAGTGTTTTAATTCTTTCATTCCACCTTGTTTCGAGTATTGTTCTCTTGTCTGGTGTTCAGCTGCTGATTCTCATCTTAATTTGTTGGACAGAAAATTACGGTCTATTAAATTTCTTATTCCTGATCTAGAAATTAATCTTTGGCACCGTCGATCAATTAGTTCATTATGCATGTTGCATAAGATTTTTCATAACTCTGACCATCTTTTACATTCAGATCTTCCTGTACAATTTCATCATGTTCGTAATACTAGGCAGGCAGTTCATTCTAATGGCCAGGCCTTCTCCATCATGAGGCTCAATACTACATAGTATTTTAGAAGCTTTATTCCAGCTGTGACCAAGTTCTGGAATGATCTTCCTAATCGGGTAGTTGAATTAGTAGAACTTCAAAAGTTCAGAAGTTGCAGCAAATGTTTTTATGTTGAACAGGCTGACATAAGTGTTTTTATAGTTTATATGACATATCTGTTTTGACGGTGTTACTGTTTTTAGAATTTTTTATTGTTGATTTGTTCTCATCATTAATTTTATTTTCTTATTTGTAAATTTGATTAATGTTGTTCATGAGCATAGCAAGTGCAAAGTTAATGTTAATGAAGTCTTATCAAATGAGTTTCCAGTGAACATCGGAGTACTCCAAGTGAATGTGTTGTCACCTATGTTGTTTATCCTCCTCATGGAGTTTGTAATGTGTAGAACATTCAGAGATGGTGAAGGATTGGACTGGATTGGTGGTAGTAATTTAGCAGACCTAGCGTATGCTTATGATGCTGTCCTTCTTATCAGAACACCACAGGATTTACAATGCTTGCACACCAGAATGCATGAAATATCACACGAGGTGGGGCTGAAGATAAATAGAAGAAAGACAGAGATGATGAGAACGGAATATGCAATGGAAGATGAAATATCATTGGAAGGAAAAAGGATTAATGAGGTAGAATCATTTAAGTATTTAGGAACAATGATCTCCAATACAAGGTCTTTAGAATTAGGTTTTAGTGAAAGATTGAAAAAAGCAAATTAGACAATGGCTAGGTTAAGTAAGATTTGGAAATCAAATCGTCTAAAATTTCATATAAAAATCAGTCTATATGTCAGTTTAGTGAGATCGGGGTTAATCTGTGGACATGAGTCATGGTATGACAATGAGACAGTCTCCAATAGATTTAGTAGATTTGAGAATAAAGCCCTTAGAAGGATATTGGGAGTTAAATGGCAGGACAGAATTAGAAATGTGACTATAAGAGAGATTACTCAAGTACCTTATGTGGATGAGATCATGATGAGGGGTAGATGGAGGTGGTTTGGGCATGCTCTTCGCACTCCCCAAGAGAGATTAGTTCACCAAACGTTTAACTGGGCTCCACAAGGCACTAGAAGAATTGGAAGACCCAGGCCTACATGGCTTAGGACTATAAAGCGCGAAGTAGGAGATGATGAATGGAGAAGTATTGAATTAAAAGATCAAGACAGAGACGACTGGTGAAATCTAACCGAGGCCCTTTGCGTCAATAGGCGTAGGAGGAGATGATGATGACATGAATTTGACACATCAGGGACAGGCTTCTCAGTCTTAACTAATGATGAAATCAAGGCATGATTAGATGCCCCAACTAGAGAACTAACATTACTTGTCATAATGCCAGTAGAGTCAAGTGTATACCAGATTCAATCAGTTACCAGACCAGCGATTAGCTTTACATTTAACCCTGGATAGGTACGGTGGGTCGTTTGCGACCCCGAGCGTCAAAAAAAACCAGGTTTTTCTCACGTGACTCAGCCCCGTGACTGAATTTGTGGGTGATCGACCTGCAGGAGGTGTCTCCCCTACACGCTCTAGTAGTGTCCAGATGTGCATTGCTGTAGCTGTACTCCTTCCCCGATTTCTGAGACGCGTCGGGGTCGTTCGCGTCCGAGTTTACCCTTCTGAGGTAGTTTGCATAATTATCAAAGTTATTACGTATTATGAAATTGTCGTAAAATGGTGCAACTTGTATAGGTTATCAGTTGTGGAAAGTCTTGGTGGATTGTTTGGCTACCATGTGCATGTTTTTTTTTTTAGTTAAAATGTCGTTCATCACCATGAGGACCATTTTACCGCGAGTGCCCCTCTTTCATTTTTTTTCATTTTTTTGCCAAGTCATTTTCCCGTAAGATATTGCCAAATAGTGTCGTAAAACTTTTGCTTGTTTAGTGTTGGAAAGTGTGTCTAGATGATCTGGCTACCCATGCATGACTTTGTTTTTGTCAGATACGACGTAGTTATTAGTATATTGGGTATTTAACTGCGGTTACCAATTTCTGTTTTTTTTTCAATATTTGTAAAAATTACTACGTAGTAAGGAATTGCCGTATATTATTCATTTTTTTTTCATGTTTATGTGTTAGAAAGTGTGCCTTGATGGTTGGGCTAACACGTGCATGTCTTTTTTTTTATCTGAGATGTCGTATATTAGAATGTCGGGCATTTTACCGCGAGTGTCCCTTTTTAATTTTTTTTAATTTTTTTGCCAAGTCATTTTTCCGTAAGATATTGCGAAATAGTGTCGTAAAACTTTTGCTTTTTTAATGTTGGAAAGTGTGTCTAGATGATCTGGCTACCCATGCGTGATTTTGTTTTTGTCAGATACGACGTAGTTATTGGTATATTGGGTATTTAACTGCGGTTGCCAATTTCTGTTTTTTTTTCAATATTTGTAAAAATTTACTACGTAGTAAGGAATTGCCGTATATTATTGATTTTTTTTTTCATGTTTATGTGTTAGAAAGTGTGCCTTGATGGTTGGGCTAACACGTGCATGTCTTTTTTTTTTATCTGAGATGCCGTATATTAGAATGTTGGGCATTTTTCCGCGAGTGCCCCTTTTTATTTTTTTTGCATTTTTTTGCTTAGTCATGTTACCGTAAGGAATTGGCAAGTAGTGTCGCAAAACTTATATTTTTATAGTGTTGGAAAGTGTTTCTAGATGATCTGGCTACCCATGCCTATTTTTTTTTTAGCCAGATATGGCGTATATATAAGTATGTGTTCGATTTTCCTGTGATTGCCATTTTTTCGTTTTTTCCCATTTCTTTCAAAATTACTACGTACTAAGGAACTATCACAGAGTAATATTTCATTTATATGTTTATTTGTCGGAAAATATGCCTTGATGGTTTGCCTAGCACGTGGCTGAAATTTTTTTTTTTTCTGAAATGCCGTATATTAGAATGGCCATTTTTCCACGAGTGCCCCTTTTTATTTGTTTTGCATTTTTTTGCTTAGTCATGTTACCGTAAGGAATTGGCAAGTAGTGTCGCAAAACTTATATTTTTATAGTGTTGGAAAGTGTTTCTAGATGATCTGGCTACCCATGCCTATCTTTTTTTTAGCCAGATATGGCGTATATATAGGTATGTGTTCGATTTTCCGGTGATTGCCATTTTTTCGTTTTTTCCCAATTCTTTCAAAATTACTACGTACTAAGGAACTATCACAGAGTAATGATTCCTCTAGATGTTTATTTGTCGGAAAATTTTGTTCACTTTTTTTTTGATTGAATATCATCAAATTTTTTTAGCTAAAATATTGTTTTACATTTTTTTTTCGATTTTATTTCCCTTCAAATAAAATTTTTTGGGTCAGAATTTTAATTTTATAGCCGTAAAATAATCGACAATTATCCAGCAACCCACCATACAATTTTTATTCATATCCAATAATAATTAGATTAGTAAATAACACCTTGAAATTGACATACCCTTCCTACATTTCAAGTGGCAGATTAGGGAGTCTGAGTCAGTGTGGTTGGCGGCCATTTTGTGGACATATCCGAAGCGTAAGCTGGCCTATCTATATATATTCTTATTCCCTATAGAATTTGTGATATTTTGGTATATTTTTACCTGCATAAATATCATATTATATATTAAATATATGTATTTTTTTACGAAATTTCCAAGTACTCAAAAAATTACCTTTAGATATGGCCCCTGATATAAATGTAATTTACAAAATAATGAAGATTTTTTTACATATTTCTATTTTAGGATAACATATGTTTATTCCCTAAAAAAATTAGCCACTTCCTATTTCATTTGGGTACCCAAAAAAATTCATGAAATTTGGACAATTTTTTTTGGCCAAAAAAAGTTACCCTTTTTTTCTCATTTCAGATCTTCACCTCCATGGGTCTGACTTCATCCAAAATACATCAAGATGTGTCCTAAACATTCAAGAATCAATTCCTAAAAGGATTTGTGTATATATGTATAAACTTTTTTTTTATGAATTTTTATGTCAGGTCTTTTTTTTTTTCTACTTAATTTTTTAAAATATTTATAATAAATAGTTTTTCTGCAGATGAGTAGTATTTATCTTTACAGTTGTTTTAAGCATTCATTGAAGTTTTTTTTGGCAAAAGAAAAAAGGAGGTTACTGCAAAAACTGATTTTTCAAGAATTTTTTTTGGCGTCGGGGTCGTTCGCGTCCGAGTATACCCTTAAAGGGGTGTCCGAGGACCGTACCTATCCAGGGTTAAAGTGCTCACAGCCTGTTTCAGAGGCAAAGTTCAAAGCTCTTCAGCCATGGTGATCAGTAGGAGAAACAGAATTCAACCACTCCCTATGGTGAGCATTGAAATCACCAACAAAAACAAGAGAGGCCTTTTTATCATCTTTTATCTTAACCATAATGGTAAGAAGACAATCGAAGATAGAATCATTCATACCTGGATTCCGGTTGATCGAACACAAATAGAAGTTGTTATACCTGCCGCAAACTTTTATTACCTGAATCTCATGACATCCACATTCATAGCAGGACTTATAAGCAGCAGGGTACTCAGTTCTAGTATACACTGCCATTCCCCGAGAGCTTAAGAATGGCATCCCGTTTCAAAATTATTGGCTTCTTGAAACCAGTTGAAAAGAGCTCAGGTGAGTGCCTCATATCAGAAATCAAAGTTTTATAGCACAATAGAATATCATACCGTCTGTAGGCAACTGTAAGGTCTTGAATATTTGCATGCAGTCTACGAATATTACAATGCAGTAGCCGACACTAACGAAATCTAGAACGTACTAGTGTTGGATTTTACTCAATTATTCCAGACAGGATAAGAATTAATAGCAATGAAAAAGATTTATCATACTTAAGAAATAATTAACAATAATTATAACAAAAACAATATGTTCAGAAATATAAATAAAGTGATTGATAAAACCCATAGACTATAGAGAGAAAGTAGGAGGAGCCGATACAGTACACCATGCAAGGCTAAATACCCTCCAGGATAGCCACTTCAACTGGAAGGAGGACAGCAAGGATGATTTTAAAAACCTTTAGCCTTAATGGAAATTGCAGAGTTTAAAAAGGATTGAGAGTAAAGGTTAGAGACATTTGAATAATACTTCTAAAAACTTTAGCCTCAAGGAAAATTGCATTGTTTAAAAAGAATTGAGAGTGAAAGTTAGAGACATTTGAATAATTTTTCTAAAATCTTTAGCCTCAAGGAAAATTGCATTGTTAAAAATGGATTGAGAGTAGAAGTTTGAGACATTTGAATAATACTTCTAAAACCTTTAGCCTCAAGGAATATTGCATTGTTTAAAAAAAAGATTGAGAGTAAAAGTTTGAGTCATTTTAATAATACTTCTAAAACATTTAGCCTTAAGGAAAATTGCATTGTTTCAAAAGGATTGAGATTAAAAGATAGAGATATTTGAATAATACTTCCAAAACATTTAGCCTTAAGGGAAATTACATCGTTCAAAAAAGATTGAGAGTAAAAGTTAGAGACATTTGAATAATACTTCTAAAACATTTAGCCTTAAGGAAAATTGCATTGTTTAAAAAGGATTAAGAGTTAAAGTTTGTGACATTTGAATAATACTTCTAAAACCTTTATCTTTAAGGGAAATTGCATCGTTTGAAAAGGATTGAGAGTAAAAGTTAGAGATATTTGAATATTACTCCTAAAACATTTAGCCTTAAGGAAAATTGCATTGTTTAAGGCTAAAGGTTTTAAAATTATAATTCATATATCTCAAACTTTTATTCTCATCCCTTTTTAAACAATGCAATTTTCCTTAAGGAGGCTTAATGTTTTAGAAGTATTATTCAAATGTCTCAAACTTTAACTGTCAATCATTTTCAAACAATGCAATTTTCATTAAGGTTAAAGGTTTTATAATTATTATTCAAATGTCTCAAACTTTTACTATCAATCCTTTATAAACAATGCAATTTTCCTTAAGGCTAAAGGTTTTAGAAGTATTATTCAAATGTCTCTAACTTTTGCGATAAATCCTTTTTAAACTATGCAATTTTCCTTAAGGCTAAAGGTTTTAGAAGTATAATTCAAATGTCTCAAACTTTTACTCACAATCCTTTTTAACCAATGCAATTTTCCTTAACACTAAAGGTTTTAGAAGTATTATTCTAATGTCTTTAACTTTTGCTATAAATCATCTTTAAGCTATGCAATTTTCCTTAAGGCTAAAGGTTTTAGAAGTATTATTCAAATGTCTCAAACTTTTACTCTCAATCCTTTTTAAACTATGTAATTTTCTTTAAGGCTAAAGGTTTTAGAAGTATTATTCAAATGTCTCAAACTTTTACTCTTCCTCCTTTTTAAACAATATAATTTTTCTGAAGGCTAAAGATTTTAGAAGTATAATTCAAATATCCCAAACTTTCACTCTCAATCCTTTTTAAACAATGCAATTTTCCTTAAGGCTAAAGGTTTTGGAAGTATAATTTAAATGTCTCAAACTCTTACTCTCCATCCTTTTTAAACAATGCAATTTTCCTTAAGGCTAAAGGTTTTAGAAGTATTATTCAAATATCTCTAACTTTTACTCTTCCTCCTTTTTAAACAATACAATTTTCCTGAAGGCTAAAGATTTTAGAAGTATAATTCAAATATCCCAAACTTTCACTCTTAAACCTTTTTAAACAATGCAATTTTCCTTAAGGCTAAAGGTTTCAGAAGTATCATTCAAAAGTCTCTAACTTTTACTCTAAATCTTTTTTGAATGATGCAATTTTCCTTAAGGCTAAAGGTTTTAGAATTATTATTAAAATGTCTCAAACTTTTACTCTCTATCCTTTTTAAACAATTGAATTTTCCTTAAGGAGTCCACCATTGTGTGACACACGGTTGGTGCACTAGTTATATTCATGATGAACGCTTGGAGTGTGAATGCAAAATAATACTAATATTAAATAATATGTCTTCGAAAGAACTGCCATGAAAAAGAGAAATGACAGATTAATCCACATCAAATTATTATTATTATTATTATTATTATTATTATTATTATTATTATTATTATTATTATTATTATTAAAAGCTAAGCTTCAACCCTAGTTTGAAAATCAGGATGCTTTAAGTCCGAGGGGTCCAACAGGGAAAAATAGCCCTGTGAGGAAAGGAAATAAATTGCAAGAGAGCTAATGAACAATTAAAATAGAATATTTTAAAAACATTAGCAGCATTAAAATAGATCTTTCATATATATACTATAAAAACTTTTAACAAAATAAGAGGAAGAGAAACAAGACAAAACAGCGTGCCCCAGTGTACCCTCAAGCAAGAGAACTCTAACCCAAGACAGTGGAAGACTATGGTGCAGAGGCTAGAGAACAATGGTTTGATTTTGGAGTGTCCCTCTCCCAGAAGAATTGCTTACCATAGCTAAAGGGTCTCTTCTACCCTTACCAAGAGGAAAGCAACCACTGAACAATTGCAGTGCAGTAGTTAACCCCTTGAGCAAAGAAGAGTTGTTTAGTAATATTGGTGTTGTCAGGTGTATGATGTCAGAAGAGAATGTAGAAAGAATAGATCAGACTATTTGGTATATGTGTAAGCAAATGAAAAGTGAGTCGTAAACAGAGACAGGGATCTAATGTAGTACCGTCTGGCAAGTCAAAGGGCCCAATAACTCTCTAGTGGTAGTATCCCAACTGGTGGCTGGTGTCCTGGCCAACTTACTACCAAGCGAAATAAGTTTCAACTTCAAAAACTAGATCACCATAATAGATTGCTTAATACGTTGTAACATTATATTGGAAAAGTATTAATGATTCACGAGAAAGTTACTTTAAAGGTCAAATGAAACGAGACTAACGTTGGAAATCGGAATTAATCATATCTAAGGACGTCAGTATATTTTAAGCAATATTATCAAAAGTTATCCGAGTTTATAACAGCATCGTTTCACGTGGGATTTTATCCTTTCATTTGTTTTTTCTTATTTGGATTTTATTTCATTTTGTTATATTTACTTAGATGTCATCCTTTCTTTTATTTTATACTTTGATTTAATCTTTATTATCTTTACTTGTAATTTATCCTTCTTTTTTTTATTAGGACTTTGTCCTTTCATTAGTATTTCTTTATTATTATTAGTATTACTTGTCAAGCTACAACCTTAGCTGGAAAAGCAGGATGCTATAAGCACAAGGGCTCCAACAGGGAAAATAGCCCAGTGAGGAAAGCAAACAAGGAATAAAATAATCTAAAAGAGAATTAATGAACAATTGTAATAACATATTTTAAGAATAGTAGCAACCTTAAAAAAAAAAATTTATATGTAAAATATAAAATTTTCAAAACAAGATGAAATGAATTAATATTAAATGGTGTGCCCGAGTGTACCGTTAAGCAAGAAAACTCTACCCCAAGACAGTGAAAGACTATGGTACAGAAGTTATGGCACTACCCAAAATTAGAGAACAATGGTTTGATTTTGGATTGTCCTTCTCCTCGAAGAGTTGCTTATCATAGCTAAAGAGTCTCTTCTACCCTTACCAAGAGGAAAGTGGCCACTGAACAATTATAGTGCAGTATAGGCTATTAAGTGCATGTGAAGGTAAAGGGAAAATGAGCCGTAACTTCAGCGAATTATTTATTGTAGTACTGTCTGCCCAGTCAAAGGACCCAATAACACTCTAGCGGTAGTATCCCAACGGGAGGCTGGTGGCCTGGCCAACCTGCTTAGATTTTATCCTTTCATTTGTTAAATGTACTTAAATGTTATCCTTCCCTGTTTTGATTTGGATCTTATCTTTTCATTTATATTTTACTTTGATTTTATTTTCTTGATTTGTTTTTTTTATTTAGATTTAATCCTTTCCTTAATTTTTCATCGAGTTTTCTCCTTTCCTTTGTTTAGATTTTTTTTTCAGATGTTATTCTTTCATTACTTTCTTACGTGAATTTTATACTTTCATCTGTTTGGTTTGTTCACTTAGATTTTATCTTCTTAATTTTACTTGAAGGATTGACTTAAAAATGTTCCCGAGTTTCAGGGATTCTTTTCTAACGTATTTACCATCTATTTTAGTTCATAAGATTCCTCAGTATCTCATTAAATCCTTTAATTGAAAAAAGTTACTGTTTAAAATTACCAGCAACATATATATATATATATATATATATATATATATATATATATATATATATATATATATATATGTATATATATATATAAATATATATATATATATATATATATATATATATATATATATATATATATATATATATATATATATATATATATATATATATATATATATATATACATATGTATTCTTACGAAGCTGGTCTAGTGTGGAGTAAATGATTTATTCATATATTTTATTTATGTATTTCATTTGTGAATTTAAGAAGTTAATAGGCAGCTCATAAGGTAAGCTTCTCACTTGTAGTTTTAAATTTTGTATGCAAATTACAACAGAGTTTCGTTGTTCATTTCATTGTATTCTTCGTTCGTCATTATGTGTAAACTTACATTATTCATAGGAATTAACTTTTTATTTCACATACTTTATTACGAAGTCTTACGTAACCTGTTTAAGAGTGCTATATGTCCCTACAAGGTATGAACTAGAGCTTATGTAATTTTTCTCTCATGTTTTAATAAGGTATTGCATCATGTTTGTGTGAAAATACTCAATTCTCATATTTGCCATGTGTTTGGGAAGGTTCCCAAAAACCCTAGCATTAGTTTTTATCTATTTTTTGATGTTTGGGGTCGGAGGAGCTGCTCAGAGAGTTGCTTTGAAAGCAAAGTTCATTCCCCTGAATTTTTATCTAGTTGGTAACTTTCCCATCGCTAGGCGCTTGCCATGAGAATAATCTATTTAGAATTAATGTAAAAGTTACTAAGTCAATATATATGTGCCCCTAAGGATGTGTAGGGCAGAAGAGAACAGTCTGTCCTATGTAAGAGCCAAAGTTCATCCTCCATTCTCAAGTATCTCGTGTGTGTCCTCTCCAAAGTGATCAAGTTTGTGCCCAACATATATCGTGTGTAGTGTGTTAAAAAGTTACTACAATTTGCAAGACATTTTAAATTTGTTATGTTGTGGTGAGTGCTGGTATTGAGTAAATCTTTATAACTGGCCCAGGGAGATTTATGTAAAAACGTGAAGCATATTTATTTTTGCTTAGCTTCAATTACTTCGTTCAAGCTAAAAACTTGTAAGTTTATCAGTTACTTTATGTAATTTCTATAATAGTTTAATCATTAGTGTTAAAGGTTAACTATTTACATTAAGTATTAATATCAAATGCTATTATAAAATTTAATTTCCAGTGAAACAAGTGATTGTATAATTTTCGTAAGTATTAATTTCTTTTGTCATAGTCTAAGTTTTGCTCAGACTTAATATTACGAGTGATTTAAGAAATATATAAATCCTTTCAAAGTGTTGTAATATTTATAGATTATATTTATTTTTGTAAAAAGTGTATTATTTCAATCACAGTGCCTTTCACAGCACTCTCTCGTATCCCTGTTAAAGAATCGAAGTAAGAGGTGGCCTTGAATAGTTCTTAATAATAATTATTCAGTTTGGTTTTGAGTGTGCTTAAAGAGATCTTTGGATATTCAGTGTTTTTATATATTGCTGTCTGCGAGTTGTATAATCTTCTCAGAGTTTTGGTGTAACTCGTATATAACACATTAATGTAAAAACAAGCAGGTGAGTTTGGAACTCGAGACGTGGTGTAAGTTGCCAGCCGTATTATATATTTATAAATGTGTGTGTGTATATATATATATATATATATATATATATATATATATATATATATATATATATATATATATATATATATATATATATATATATATATATATATATATATATATGTGCCCAGACCCGGGACCATAATATATATTTTGGTGCCCAAGCGAGTTATAACAGGGCCATATTTTGATTAAAGGTTTGAACAATTTAGTGTTGATAGAATTCTGTGTATTCTTAGGATATATTTTTGGGAAAGGTTAATTTCTTTTTTTTTTGTAAAGTACAAGGTGGCACAGTCAAATATCCAAGAGTTTTTTAATAACCCAAATGTTCAGTAATTGCTAGAAGTAAATGTAACTAGAGCTCAGTGGCTCTATTTTAATGACATGTGGTGGCCATGCAACGTGTGGGATGATTAAGGCCCAAATCAAGTGTCTAGCCTAGAAGCGTTGATAAATTTGGGAAAGTTGTCGGAAAAAAATACTGTGGCAGCTCGTGAACTGTTGAAGTAGGTTGAAGAAGAATTTGTAGCGAAGCAATGACCAGTTGACCCACAAACTGAACGCATGAAAGCAGAAAGGGATGTAGAGGCTGAGATTCGATGAATTGTAGCTAAGGAGGGTTTGATCAAGTTGAAGATAATTGCAGAAGAGAAAGGAGTTGCAAGACATGCAAGGGAAAGAGAGTCAGAACAAAAACAAAAATAAAGGGAAGAAGCCAGAGAGATCGCAAGACACGCAAGGGAAATGGAAGTGAGAGAAATAGCTAGACGAGAAAAATAAAGAGAAGACAGGAAAAGAGATTGAAGCAAAGCATGCAAGGGAATTGGAACTGTTGAATGCCTGTGCAAATTTGATGATGTAGACAAAGGCGCCCCTGTTCTGTATGATCCCATGTTTAATGTGACGAATGCCTAGAGGTTAATTCCAAAGTTCACAGAAGAGCCTCTTGATGAATTCTTCGATCATTTTGAAACAGTCGCATCGACGATGCAATGGCCCAAAGATAAATGGTCCGTGTTATTACAGTCTACTCTTTGGGAAAGGACGTAGTGCTTACCTGTCCTTATCTGAGGACTAGAGGAAGGAGTATCAAGAAGTGCAGAGAAGCGTGCTACAAGTGTACCAGATGACCCCTGAATATTATAATGAAAGGTTCCGAAGTTTGCGGAAGGATGATAAAATTACTTTTCTGGATTACGCTTATAAGGTACAAAAATGGTTCAAGAGAATGAAGGAGGTTGCTAAAGTGAGGGAGATGGCTGATATAGAAAAATTGAAAGACCAGAACAATCTTCTTCTTCTTCTTCTTCTTTGTCTACATCTTTTCCCACTTCTATGTGGGGTCGATGTTTCTGGTCAGCTTTCTCCATCTACCTCTGTCCCACACCTCATCACCGGTTAATCCCTTTGATCGAAGGTCATCCTTGATACAGTCCACCCACCTTCGCTTTGGTCTCCCTCTCCTTCTCGTTCCCTGTACCTCCATTTCCATTACTCTCCTCCCTATGTACTGTTCATCTCTTCTCATGACATGACCATACCACCTTAGTCTACTTTCTTGGATCTTATCTGATAGTTTTCTAACTCCTGTGGTACCCCTAATTACCTCATTCTGTATCTTATCTCTTCTTGTCACCCCACACATCCATCTCAACATTTTCATCACTGCCACATCCATCTTCTTCTCTTCTGTTTTCTTTATTGCCCACGTCGCCGCTCCATACATCATTGTCGGTCTCACAACTGTCCTGTGTGCTTTACCTTTCAACTTAACCCTTATTCTCCTGTCGCATAGCACTCCACGCACTTTTTTCCAATTCTTCCATCCTGCTTGTATTCTGTGGGTTATTTCTGCCCCCAGATCACCATCCTCTGTAACTGTTGATCCTAAATACCTGTAATTTTCAACTCTTTTTAATCTCTCTCCTTGTAAACTAACTTCCCCATTCTCGCCATTTTTCAATCTTAAATACTCTGTCTTTTTCCTGCTGATCTTCAATCCCCTATTTTCCATTTCTCTTCTCCACTCCTCCAGATTCTCTTCTACTACCTCTCGCCTAGTGCTACACAGTATAACATCATCATCAGAAAGCATACACCAAGGAGACTGATCTTTAATACCTTGTGTTACTACATCCATGACCAGATCAAATAGGTAAGGGCTCAATGCAGACCCCTGATGTAGTCCCACATTTACTGGGAAACTTTCTGTTAGGCCTATACTGCTCTTAACATTTGCTTCTGCCCTTTCATACATAGCTTGGGAGATTCTTACGTATTTCTCAGGGACTCCCTTTTCTCTCATACATCTCCACAGCTCCTGACATGGTACTCGATCGTATGCCTTCTCCATGTCAATAAAGACCATATGTTATCTTTTTTGTTTCTCCCGATGTTTTTCTATCATCTGGCTAATTTTTAATGGCTGGATGCCTTTCCTGACGCCAACCCTCCCCATTTATCCGGGCTTTGGACCGGCACCAAGTTGAGGCTGGCTTGCCCCACTCAGTGACTGGGTTTGAAAGTACTAGAAGAATATCTCTAAGAAATTCCTGAACATATTCGAAGGTACTTGAGAGAGAAAGAGAGAGAGGTGAAGAAAATTGATAAAGCCGCTGCGCTGAGTGAATATTATAATATTATCAGTCGTAAACCCTCCCCGGGTATGAAGTTTCAACCGTCGTTCCGACCAAGAGTCAATTATTTGCTGAGCCATGGGAACCAGGTTAGTAATAACTATGTTAACAAGTTTAATAGTTACAGCAGAGGTAGCACGGGTACTGTTCCTAAAGAGAATGTGATAGTACCACAACAATAATCATCGAATCGTCCTCCTTCAAGTATCGTGAAAGACGAGCAGAAAGGTAATATTGTTTATTTCAAGTGTGGCAAGAGAGGCCATATTAGTAAGGAAAATTGGTCGAATCAACCGAAAACAGTCGCCTAAGTGATTAAGGATAATTCGACCTCACAGACTGGGAAGACGAAGAAACAATCGGGAAAGGATGAAAAGGAATATAAACCAGCCAACGTTTACATGATGAACAGGACAAACCCAAACAGCGTGGATGCCTTTAAACCATATATTTATGAAGGTATATTAGTAACAATAGACGGGAATGAGCAAACCCCGGTCAAGATATTGCGTGACACAGGTTGCAACCATAGTGTAGTGAGACGAGGAGTACACCCGTTGGTGGAGCAGTCTCTCACAGGAGACTTGGTTATTTTGAAGGGAATAGGAGGTGAAGAGGTTACCCCTAATTGCCATTTGAAAGTGACATGCGAGTTGGTGACAGGTAATTTTGATTTTGCGGTAAAGAATTTTTTGGCTGTCGAAGGAGTAGAAGTCCTACTGGGTCATGAGGCTGGTGGAGCGCTGTTTGTGCCTTGTCTCATTGTAACAGAGAAATCATTGAAGTATAGTCCTACAATTGAACTCGAGAAGGATTATCAGTATCTGTTTCCGAGTTGTGTGATGACTAGGATTATGAAGAAGAAAGTGGCTGGAAAAGAAGAAAAAGAAATCGAAGGAGCGATGAACTTAGAGGATTTGTTTTCTGGAGAAGAGGATTCCCTTGATGGTACACAAGAGAACTCCCGAGTAAGCCCAAGAGAAGTGGAATGACAGAAGAGTGGACAAGAAGACAAAGAAGAGTGGACCTGGAAGAAATAGAAAATTTAGCGTTAGAAGAACAACAAGTGAGTAGGAAAAGGCTAATTTGATTAGAATGGAAGGATGCAACTTTAACAGAGTTATTGTACCGTGTGGTGGATGAGACGGAGGCATAGCAGTTTCTGGCCTGTTATTATCTTAAGGATAGGAAGTTTAGACCCGCCGATATCCCTGAGAATGCTGAATGGAGGATATACCGTCAGATATTGATTCCTGTACCGTTGAGAAGACAGGTGACCGCCGTTGCACAGGACACGGGACATATGGGGATAAGGGAAACGGCAGAGAAGATTATGAGATACTTTTTCTGGCCTGGCATGCATAAGGATGTAAGCCAGTTTTGCTGTGCATATCTTCGTATGTCAGATGGCGGGAAAGTCAATGAGTACATCTCAAAAGATCCCCAATACCCAATTGAATCACGAGAACCCTTCTGCAAAGGACCATATAAAATGTTGGCAAGAAAAGGGAAGGATTGAGAGGAAACATTAAGTTTGGAACTCGAGAGCTTGCCAGCTGTATATATATATATATATATATATATATATATATATATATATATATATATATATATATATATATATATATATATATATATATATATATATATATATATATCAATGTTGTTCTATCAATATTCTGAATTGTTAGGTTTTGTGGAATTCTCCACTGTGATGGAAGTATACTGTCACCAATAGTGTCTTAACACATGACCTTATGAAACTGGTTTACGTCACTTAATACAGAGTTCATTGATCGTTCACTATAATTTGTGACACTCATATTACTCTTAAAAGGGTTATTAATCTCGATGTATGAAACAAATATTTTGCATACAATTATTAGGACACATATATACAGTATATATATATATATATATATATATATATATATATATATATATATATATATATATATATATATATATATATATATATATATATATTATTTATTATTATTTGCTTTGATAAAGAGTGCATGAAATCACAGAATGATAGTTGGGAAGGCCACTAACTTTAATTCTGGCAATTTTTTTCATAGTAAGCCATCATCAACTAAATCTATAGATGAAACTCTTTGCTTCTTAAGAAGATTAAGGAATCACACAAAGAGATTAGTATTTGCTGTATATTACAAATGTACAAAGTGATAAATCATTGGCTTAATTTGGGGGAGGGATCAGTATTTTATACCTGCTGAGTTGGTTGGACTTCCAATTTCACGTACGTTTTACATTTTAGTAGGATTTATTATTTTACAGATCATAAACGAATTTTATTATTATTATTATTATTATTATTATTATTATTATTATTATTATTATTATTATTATTATCCAAGCTACAACCCTAGTTGGAAAAGCAAGATGCTGTAAGCCCAGGGGCTCCAACAGGGAAAAATAGCCCAGTGAGGAAAGGAAATAATGAAATAAATAAATGAAGAGAACAAATTAACAATAAATCATTCTAAAAACAGTAACAACGTCAAAACAGACATGTCATATATAAACTATTAACAGCATCAAAAACAAATATGTCATAAATAAACTATAAAAAGACTCATGTCCGCCTGGTCAACAAAAAAACATTTGCTCCAACTTTGAACTTTTGAAGTTCTACTGATTCAACCACCCGATTAGGAAGATCATTCCACAACTTGGTAACAGCTGGAATAAAACTTCTAGAGTACTGCGTAGTATTGAGTCTCGTGATGGAGAAGGCCTGGCTATTAGAATTAACTGCCTGCCTAGTATTACGAACAGGATAGAATTGTCCAGGGAGATCTGAATGTAAAGGATGGTCAGAGTTATGAAAAATCTTATGCAACATGGATAATGAACTAATTGAACGACGGTGCCAGAGATTAATATCTAGATCAGGAATAAGAAATTTAATAGACCGTAAGTTTCTGTCCAACAAATTAAGATGAGAATCAGCAGCTGAAGACCAAACAGGAGAACAATACTCAAAACAAGGTAGAATGAAAGAATTAAAACACTTCTTCAGAATAGATTGATCACCAAAAATCTTGAAAGACTTTCTCAATAAGCCTATTTTTTGTACAATTGAAGAAGACAGAGACCTTATATGTTTCTCAAAAGTAAATTTACTGTCGAGAATCACACCTAAAATTTTGAAAGAGTCATACATATTTAAAGAAACATTATCAATACTGAGATCCGGATGTTGAGGAGCCACCGTCCTTGACCTACTTACAATCATACTTTGAGTTTTGTTAGGATTCAACTTCATACCCCATAATTTGCACCATGCACTAATTCTAGCTAAATCTCTATTAAGGGATTCACCAACCCTAGGTCTACATTCAGGGGATGGATTTGATGCAAAGAGAGTAGCCTCATCTGCATATGCAACAAGCTTGTTTTCTAGGCCAAACCACATGTCATGTGTATATAGTATGAAAAGTAATGGGCCAAGAACACTACCCTGTGGAACACCGGATATCACATTCCTATAATCACTATGGTGCCCATCAACAACAACTCTTTGAGATCTATTACTTAAAAAATCAATAATAATGCTAAGAAACAACCCACCCACTCCCAACTGTTTCAGTTTGAAAACAAGGGCCTCATGATTAACACGGTCAAAGGCAGCACTAAAATCAAGGCCAATCATACGAACTTCCCGACCACAATCAAGGGATTTCTGTACAGCATTGGAGATTGTAAGAAGGGCATCACTTGCTCCAAGGCCTTTACGAAAACCAAATTGAAAACTAGGGAGTAGATGATTACCTTCAGCAAACCTATTAAGACGTTTTGCCAGAAGACATTCAAAAACTTTAGATAATATGGGAGTTATGGAAATTGGGCGGTAATCAGTGGGACTTGAGCTACCACAAACACATTTACATAGAGGAGTAACATTACCAATTCTCCAACTAGTGCTAAAAGCTCCTCTTCTTGCTAACTTGCGCAAAATAACAGATAACTTTGGAGCTAAGAAATCTGCTGTCTTTATAAAAAACAAAGGAAAAATACCATTTGGGTCTACACCTCCATAAGCATCAAGGTCCATCAACAGAGCTTTAATCTCACGAGATCGAAAAGCTAAACTAGTTAGTTTAGCCTCAGGAAAACAGGAATGAGGAAGTTCAAGTTTTTCATTACTCTGTTTACTGTCAAAAACATCAGCCAAAAGGGTTGCCTTTTCCTTTGGACAGTGAGTGACTGAGCCATCTGGTTTAAGTAAAGGAGGAACTGTTGCATCTACACCAAAGAGTGCAGATTTAAGGGTAGACCACCATTTATGTTCCTGAGTTGTACCAGAAAGTGTTTTTTTTATGGTTAAATTGTACTCCTTTTCAGTTGAGGCATAAACTCTCTGAGCAAAAGCTCGAAGCTGAGTATAGTTGTTCCAGGTCAAATCTGATCTGTTCCCCTTCCAAAGATGATAGGCCTCCTGTTTCTCCAAATAAGCACGTCTACAATCATCATTGAACCACGGTTTGTCCTTCACTCGATACCTTAGCACACGAGAAGGGATACGCCTATCAATTATGTTGACTAGATTCTCATTCAAAGGGACAACAGGATCTACACTATTATATAATTGTGACCAATTCAAGCACAAAAGATCATGTAAAATCCCATTCCAGTCTGCTTGGGATTTCATATAAATTTTACAAGAATATGACATATCAGGGACAGGCTGCTCAGTCTTCACTAATAATGAAATCAAGGCATGATCAGATGTCCCGACTGGAGAACCAACCTTACTAGTTATAACGCCAGGGGAGTCAGTGTATACGAGGTCCAAGCAATTACCAGACCTGTGAGTAGCTTCATTTATGATTTGCTCACAGCCTGATTCAGAGGCAAAGTCTAAAGCTCTTAAGCCATGGCGATCGGTAGGAGAGATAGAACTTAACCACTCCCTATGGTGAGCATTAAAATCACCAACAAAGACAAAAGAAGCCTTTCTATCATCTTCTTGCATCTTAGCCATAATGGTAAGAAGACAATCGAAGATAGAATCATCTATGTCTGGATTCCGGTAGATCGAACACAAATAAAAGTTGTTATGCCTGCCACAAACTTTTATTACCTGAATCTCATGACATCCACATTGATAGCAGGACTTATGAGAAGCAGGGTACTCAGTCCTAATATACACTGCCATTCCCCTGGCCCTAGGGATGGCATCACGTTTCAACATTATTGGCTTCTTAAAACCAGTTAACGTTCATTTCATATCATATTTCTTTATCGTCTAGTTTTTAAAACTGATTGAATATTCACGTTACACCAAGTATCATGCAGACTATTTTTAATTACACGACAGTACTAAGATTATAATTTCATTCGACTACAAAGCTGATTAAACAATATTCACTATTTTTGTTTTAAATTTGCGTTTTTGTTTTACTGCTTGCTTAAAACAAGCTATTATTGCT
>NC_090729.1:68895149-68910187 GCF_036898095.1 Palaemon carinicauda | reverse complement strand
TATATATATGTATATGTATATGTATATATATTGTATATGTATATATATATATGTATATGTATATATATATATATATATATGTATATATATATATATATATGTATATATATATATATATATATTATATATATATTATATATATATATATATATATATATATATATATATATATATATTATTATGGTCCCGTGTCCGGGAACCAAAAATATTTATTATATATTACGGTGGCAAACTACAAAGCCTCTCGAGTTCCAAACTCACCTATTTGTTTTTATATAAATCTGTTATATTTGAATAATACCCGAACTCTGAGAAAATTATATAACTCCCAGACGGCAATACATAAAAACACTGAATATCCAAAGGTCTCTTAAGTACACTCCAACTGGGTAATCATTATTAAGAACTATTCAAAACAACCTCTTACTTCGATTCTTTAACAGTTATATGAGAGAGTACTGTAACAAACACTGGTGATCGAAATAATACACTTTTTGCACAAATAAATATATTCTATAAAAATTACAACACTGAAAGAATTTACATAAAAAAATAAATCAACCAAAATATTAAAACTTAGACTAAGAAAAAAGAAATTATTATACTCGGAAAATTATATAATCACTTGTTTTACTGGAAATTAAATTTTACACAATCATTTAGTCTTGATGACTAATGAAAATAGTTAACCTTTAACAATTTAAGGATTAAACTCTTAAAGAAATTACATACAGTAACTGTTAAACTTACGAATTTTAGCTCACATGAAGTAACTAGATACAAATATACTTCACGTTTCTTACATGCATAGGGCCAGTTACAAATATTTATGTAAAACCAGCACGCGTAATGACACAATAAATTGGAAAGACCTTTTAGTCTTCCACTACGTTTCAACACACTTCACACGATATATGTTGTGTTTAAACTTATACACTTTGGAGAGGACACACTCGAGGCACTTGAGAGAGAGAGAGGATGAACTTTGGCTCTTTCACAGGACAGGCTGTCTCACTTCTGCCCTACGCGATTCCTAGGGGCACATATATATTGACTTAGTGACTGCTTGATTATTCTAGGTCAGGAGTTTAGAAGCTTGAGGGTTGGCTCAGCGGCACCAGAATTACCAATGATTACCTATCAGGCGCCTACCAACGCACCAGCAAGACGACTCTCTCTCAGCTAGCTCTGCCCACCTTCGCCTTCAAACAATAAAAAAAAGATAAAGACTAACACTGGTATTTTCGAGAACCTTCCAAAACACGTGGCAAATATAAGAATTATGTAATTTTTCAGAAACATGATGCAATACCTCATGGAAACATAAACAAATTACATAAGCCCTCGTTCTTACCTCGTAGGGTCATATAGCACTCTTAAGCATATTACGTAAGACTTCGTAACAAAATATGTGAAATAAAAAGTTAATTTTTAAAGATATCGTAAATTTACATATACTGACTTGAATGAAGAATACAATGAAATTAATGACGAAAGTCTTATGTAATTTCCCTACAAAACTTGCACCTACATGAGAGGAACTCATCTTAAGAGCTGGCTATTCACCTCTTAAATACACATATGAAATGCATAAAATAAATTATTTACTCTACACTAGACCAGCATCATAAGAATATTCATATCTATATACATGTACATATATACATACACACACACATATATATATATATATATATATATATATATATATATATATATATATGTATATATATATGTATATATATATATATATATATATATATATATATATATATATATATATATATATATTTATATACATATATATATACATATATATATATATATATATATATATATATATATATATATATATATATATATATATATATATATATATATATATATATATATAGGTAGTAGGTTGGCCAGGGCACCAGCCACCCGTTGAGATACTACCACCACAAACTTGGGTTCCTTTTACTGGCCAGACAGTACTACATTGGATCCTTCTGTCTGGCTACGGTTCATTTTCCCTTTGCCTACACACACACCGAATAGTCTGGCCTATTCCTTACCTATTCTCCTCTGTCCTTATACACCTGACAACACAGTTTACCAAACAATTCTTCTTCACCCAAAGGGTTACTGCACTATAATTGTTCAGTGGCCACTTTCCTCTTGATAAGGGTAGAAGAGACTCCTTAACTATGGTAAGAAGCTCTTCTAGGAGAAGGACACTCCGAAATCAAACCATTGTTCTCTAGTCGCAAGTAGTGTCATAGCCTCTGTAACAATGTCTTCCTCTGTCTTGGGTTAGAGTTCTCTTACTCGAGGGTACACTCGGGCACACTATTCTTTCTTATTTCTCTTCCCCTTGTTTTGTTGAATCTTTTAAAGTTTATATAGGAGATATTTATTTTAATGTTACTGTTCTTAAAATATTTAATTTTTCCTTGTTTCCTTTCCTGACTGGGCTATTTTCCCTATTGGAGCCCGCGGGCTTAAAGCATTCTGCTTTTCCAACTAGGGTTGTAGCTTAGCAATTAATAATATATATATATATATATAATATATATATATATATATATATATATATGTGTGTGTGTGTGTGTGTGTGTGTGTGTATGTGTGTGTGTTTGTGTGTGTATGAATACATTAAAGACATCCAAGATATCAGTCGAACAATAGAATTATTGTTTAGTTCAAATTTTTTTATTGTGAAAACTAAATATATTTAAGGAATATTCCCAGAAAACAAAAGCCGTCAAAGGACTGAGGGAGGAGAACGAGTCTAATTGGAGGTTTGTTTACGAACTGCAACTGCTTGTGAATGTCCGCTAACTCTGAAGGGGATCTCAATTATCCTTGTTTCATTAGAGTCCCAGGTGGGCTGTAATCCATAGTTCAATTACAGTTCACGAAATTGCAGATGAAAAAATGGAAATTTAAAATCATCCTCAGAGATTCTGTGGCTCAAGGGAACAATTATTATTATTATTATTATTATTATTATTATTATTATTATTATTATTATTATTATCATTATTATTATTATTCGGTGAATATGATCGCTGCCTCAGTATCATTGATTTTTTTTAATATATCCTCGGAATGGCTCGAGTGAGTCTCTTCTCCATAGTACTGCATTCCGCCAGTTACTGGGCAAAATTCATCGTTCATCGTCGGATAAGTATGTATATATTATATATTATATATATACATATATATATATATATATATATATATATATATATATATATATATATATATATTATATTATTGTATATATATATACATATATATATATATATATATATATATATATATATATATATATATATATATAAAATTGTATATATGTATATATACATACATATTTATGTATATATATATATATATATATATATATATATATATATATATATATATATATGAATGTGAACTTTGCATTAAACTTTAATTGAGACTTACCCTGAATTTACCAGTACTGCAGGGAAAATACTCATTAGAGCCATTGAGAAGGTATATTATAAAAATCAATGATACTGAAGCAGCGATCATATTCAACGAAACATGCTTAAAAGAGGCTTTAGCCCTGAGATATTATTGTCATTATATTTATCACTATTATTATTATTATTATTATTATTATTAATATTATTATTATTATTATTATTATTATTATTATTATTATTATTACTAGCTAAGCAACAACCCTAGTTGAAAAGGAGGATACTATAAGCCCAAGAGCTCCAATAGAGAAAAATAGCCCAATGAGGGATGAAAACAAGGAAATCATAAATACCAAGATAAGCAATGAAAAATTAAAATAAAATATTTTAAGAACATTAACAACATTAAATTAGGTTTTTTTTATAAATAAACTATAAAATCTTCAGAAAAAACAAGAGGAAGAGAAATAGAATACTTGAAAGTATTATACTTTTTTATCTTCCTCCCGAGGAATTGTGAATATTTTAATAAATTGTATTATATATAAGAATTACCTCTCTCTCTCTCTCTCTCTCTCTCTCTCTCTCTCTCTCTCTCTCTCTCTCTCTCTCATGACCTTTTCAATATAAGAATTTCTTGAGTTTTATTCTCTGAAACCCCTTCAGGTGCAAATTCAATTTCATAGTTTTTTTTTTTGTATTCGCCGCCATTCTATATTTAGTCGATTTTACTTTAAGCTAAGGATTTAAACAAAACCTTTCTGGTTTGAACATTCACTCTTTTATTGTGTGAAAGATGAATAACAATGTAATTTTGCAATAGTATAACATAATCAATGCTTCCGCCTCCTTGATCCTGATGCAATAATTAGGATGAGTCCTATTCACAATTCTTCATGATTACCTCCTATTAGTTATTTCAACAATTTCCTATGATTTATTTCCATTTTTCTGAAGGGATTTCCTGTGCTCTAATTCCACTGCTTCGCGTTGTGCCGGAAACGTAAAGGAGTTTTTGATTACCTGTCTTTCACTCATCTGTATTGATTATTTTTCCACTTGGTTGCAAATGGATACGAAATTAATTGTGAAGTTTCACCCAAGCATAAAAATCAAACATCGGCCCTAAGTTTCCAGTGACATCCTGTCTAAAATAAAATCCTGAACCAACAGATAGTGTTTGTTCCTTCATCAGACACCAACGGCCAAAGGAAATGGGACAGCCAGAGGCTCGGGGGTCCCAGACCCTTCACTGAAATGAGAAAATAAAGAGAAAAGCTCATTTCGTTTTATGACTCCCAGTCTTACACTCTATCAAGTCTGAAATCCGCTTCAGAGAGAAAGTTCTTGAGTTTTTGCCCCTTGTCCAGTTTAAGTATCTAGGAATTCCGTCTCCAATGTTTCTCTTTGATTTCTCTCTTAACTCCTGAATCCACCGTCGTTGGAAGGTGTTCTATTTCTGCACTGTAGGCTGTAGGCGGATCGACTAACATCTTGTTTATTTGGATTCACAAAAATCGACTGGTAATGGTACCTGCGGATATTCAATAGTCTTCTATTTGCCTCTCCACTTTCCGTGGTTTACGGTTAAGCAAATTATCTAAATTCACTATTTGAAAACAATTTGCTACCAGGCCTTATAACTCATAAGGTCAAGAAGTCTATATTATTATTATTATTATTATCATTATTATTATCATTATTATTACTCGCTAAGCTATAATCCTAGTTGGAAAAGCAGGATGCTATAAGCCCCAGGGGCTCCAACAGGGAAAATAGCCCTGTGGGGAAAGGAAACAAGGAAAAATGAAATATTTTAAGACCAGCCACAACATAAAAATAAATATTTCCTATATAAACTATAAAAACTTTAACAAAACAAGATTAGCTACTTACCACGGTGAAAGTAGCTGCTGAACAATTACAGTGCAGTAGTTAACCCCTTCGATGAAGAAGAACAGTTTGGTAATCTCAGTGTTGTCAGGTGTATGAGTACAGAGGATAATCTATAAGGAATAGGCCAGACTATTCTGTGTATGTATAGGCAAAGACAAAATGAACCGTAACCAGAGTGTAGGGTCCAATGTAGTACTGTCTGGCCAGTCAAAGTACCCCGTAACTCTCTAGCGGTAGTATCTCAACGGGTGGCCGGTACCTTGACCAACCTACTACCTCATAAACCAGACTTAGTTTTTGACATTATAGGTATGGTCATGAAGTCCTTAAATCAGACATAGTTTTTAACATCATAAGTCCAAGAAGTCCCTAAACCAATCTTGGTTATCCTATCTAAGCTTTACGTTGGTCCTCTCAAAAATGTTCGAAATAGAACTCATATTTTCGCGAAAGAAAATACCATCTGTATAAAATTCGTTTGAGAAAATCTGAGAAGAAGAGGAATTATATTTATATTGCGCATGATTAGATATTCTTGTCCTTCTTTTAATAATAACCCAGCTGTTCAGTTTGAAATTATTTGATTGTGTAGGTAATTTTACATCTAATCTTCTCATTCGTGTCGTGCATTAATGTTTATTTTTTTTTTTTTTTACTCTATGTAGATTGTATATTCCATTAATAGATACCTTCTTTTGTGCGTGGACTTATTTTTTATCTTTTCCCTCCTCCATATTTAGCACATTTCAGGTTCTGGTATATCTCTTAATGCTGCAATTTTAGAAATATAATTGATATAGTGTCTCAGGGAGACGTTAATCACGTACGAGGATTAGCCATCTCTCTACAAACTCTCATTCATTTTTCCCACTCTCTCTCTCTCTCTCTCTCTCTCTCTCTCTCTCTCTCTCTCTCTCTCTCTCTCTCTCTCTCTCTCTCTCTCTCTGTTGTTCTGGAAGTATGAGTGGATGCATTGAATTAACAGCACGGGGACTGGGAAGCCATTCAGTATGGAATTTTAAATGGGGAAAATCCCTACAGTCGCACAATGAAATTTAAGAAGTTTGACGTGTGGATAGAAAAAAAGGTGTTGAAGTTGAAGGCTAAAAAGGGGGTGTAGAAGAAAAGTGCCATGTTTGGATGAGATCATGGTTAGGTGCGGATAGAGATGGTTTGGCCATGCTCTTCGCACTTCCCAAGAGAGATTTGTTCAATAAACTTTGAACTGGGCTCTACAAAGCACCAGCAGAGTGTGAAGTCCCAGGCCTATATGGCTGAGGACTATGAAGCGTGGAGTAGGAGATGACGAATGGAGAGTTAATGATTTAAAAACTCAAGATAGAGATGACTGGCGAAATCTAACGGAGGCCTTTGCATCTATAGGCGTAGGAGGAGATGATGATGATGAGAGGAAAAGCAATAGAAACGGAAAACTGACTCATTGCGGAAAAAATGCAGCCTCGAGTTTAGTTAGCCGGACCGTTAGACATTCTAACATTGTATAGTTTGATGATATTTGTAATAGTATAATGATATAAGAAAGATTATAGGATCTCTCTCTCTCTCTCTCTCTCTCTCTCTCTCTCTCTCTCTCTCTCTCTCCCCCACAGGTTTTTTAGACGTAAAGTTATAATATATAAGATTGAAAGCTCTCTCTCTCTCTCTCTCTCTCTCTTCTCTCTCTCTCTCTCTCTCTCTCTCTCCTCTCTCTCTAGGGACAGCCCAACATTGAAGAGACTTAACTGTTGGTTTGGCAGCAACTATGGGAGGTTGGGGATCGAAAAGAGCGAAAGTCATCCAGAATTAAGCAGATGCGACAGCAGGGGGATAACTATAAGCCAGACACCCACCCTTTTTACAGTAGTGGTCCCAAAGCTAGTAATTATAGAAGTTCTTAGCTGATATTTCCAAATAGATACACACTAGACACTATCATAGAAAAATTAAATATGAGTGAGAAACTGAAGTTGAAGCACAAATTTGCAAAGTGCCAGATAAACAAATGGTGCGTCGACTTCAAAGAAGGCTACGCTCGAAACCTCCACCATAATAGTGTATGTCTGTTTGGCTATCAGAGACAGGAAATAGAAAAATTTAAAAATAAAAGCCAAAAACTAAGAAAACAAATGACAGAGATTATGTCTAAGTTCCAACAGTTTGAGATATTAACAGACGATGTTGTAGAAAATGAGATTGGTATTCCCGGTATACAAAATAAAGGGAATCAAGTACAGAACCTAGAGAAGAAATAATTACTAACAAAAGCAGAGTTCATGAAACCCACCAGAGGAAGGGTAGTTGAGTCCAAAACGAAACAACAGCCTAGAAATGTAACTACCACCAGGAACAGATTCTCCCTCCTAGCAGAGGAAGGGGAAGATGAAACGTTGATAATTGGAAACTCCGTGGTAAAGAAGAGAAAGGTCAGGTTCTATCCAGGCGCCAACACACAAAAGATAAACGAAGTAGTTAGTAAAACTACAACAGAGGACAAGAAGACTACTAATATTGTTCAGGCAACTGGAAATTACCTATTCATAAGAAAGGATACTGCTGGCCAAACAGAACTTTTGGTTAAACAGCTAAAAATAAACTGTTGAAACTGCTAAGAACAAGACCAATAATACAAGAGTCATAGGTATTCTTCCAAGACTCAATATCAGCCACGTCACCCTCAGCAAGGCCATAAGGATATATGAGAGGCTTAATTATAATTGCCAGAAAAATAAAGTTAAATTTTTAGAGCCTCTGGACACTTTCTACGGAAAGAAAATTATATAAAGGAGATGAAGTACACTTTAGCGAAGAAGGCAAGAGAGCATATGGAAACCAACTTAATCTCAGAAGACAAAGGACAAACTCGACCCTTAGAAAATCCTCCACCAATAAATAGAGAAAATTTGGCAGAAAATTTAAATAATGCAGATAACAGTAAAACTATAACACTAGTAAATCAAGGAAACTAGCAATGCCGCAGAGGAAGAGAAAAAAGATAGAAAATTTCCATAGAGTGCCTTAATTCAATGCTCACTCACTTAGAAACAAATGGAAAAATTCAGGGTAATTATAGCTAGTAATGAACTAGATCTCATAGGCGTTACTGAGACCTGGATTCACGAAAAACCAAAGGATTTTATTGGAGAATACGAAATCCCAGGTTTCAAGCTTTTCAAGAAGGATCGCCTTACCAAAAAAAGGTGGAGGCATAATGCTCTATGTTAAAAACCACTTAAACCCAATACCACTTGAATTAGAAACCGAATATGAAGTGACCAGTGCAAATATTAATATCGGAAAAAACATGTCCATAATAGTAATATAAAGACCACCACACCAATCGCCAGAACAGGACGAAGAGCTGTACAGACAACCTGGAGAGAAGTAAGCAGTGAGCTAGTTGTCCTAATGGGAGACCTCAATGCTGCAATAAACTGGGACACTATGAATTCTACATCATACACAATGGGACTCAAACTACTAGAATTTGTCAACAATGAATTCTTCTATCAGTGGGTCGATAAACCAACTGGGGGAAACAACATAATAGATATTGTGCTAACAACAGAAGAAATATTCGTATCCAGTGTCTCAGTAGGCGAGAATGTTGGCAAAAGTGACCATAGAAGAGTTAGATTTCAGGTAAATATTCCTCGTCTAGAAGAAAGAAAGAAAAAAAACTAGACCACAGACAGGGTAACGGGATACAACTGAAGGAATAAAGCAAGAAATTAGAATACGACGAAAAAGGGAACATAGATTCACTAAGGGACTCCTTTGTAGAAATATATAAAGAAAAAGGGGCGAAATATATACCGGATAGGACATTTTTTTCAAATTGAACTCCACAACCAAAATGGTTCAACAGAGTAGACAATGCAATAAGAGCAAAGAGAGGAAACATAAATTAATGGGTCCACAGCCCTCAATTCAAATGCCAAGATCAATGAAGAGAGAAGAATGGCATCAGTTAGTGAAGAAAACCCGAAAGAGTTTTTTTTTCAAATGTGTATAGTATAAAATCAATAAAAAACAACATTAGTCCATCAAGAGACTCGGGGGGTAATCCTATAACAAATGATTTGGAAAAAAACGAATTAATAAATGCATATTTCACAACCATATTCACTAGGGAAGAGTAAACGACCCTTCCCGAACCAGCTATGAAATATGAAAGGTTACAACCACTAAACGAAATCACCTTTACAATGGAAGATGTCCAAAAGGAAATAAAGGGACTCATAAAATCTAAGCAATCAGGTCCAGATGATATTCATCCAAGAGAAATTATAAAACTAGAAGAAGAGATAACCCCACATTTAGACAAAAAGTTCCGAAAGACAGCCAACAAAAGAAATGTTCCGAAAGGCACCACAAGGATGGAAACTAGGCAATGTTCCTCCAGTCTACAAGAAGGGACCAAAAGAAGAACATGGCAACTATAGACCTGTGTGTCCAACTTCAGGGCCTTGAAAATATTTTAATCAAATTTTGTATATAGAGAAAAACAATCTTCTGATAAACAGCCAACATGGTTTTAAACAAAAAAGATCCTGTGTGAAAAATCTGTTGGAATTTTTCCACAACGGGTTTAGCATTTATGACAAAAGCAGGGCAATAAGCATCACATACCTAGACTTTTAAAAGGCTTTTGACAAAGTCCCTCATAAAATAAATGATAGTTAAAATTAGAGCACCAGGCATCACTGACGACTCAGCTGAATGGATCAAAGATTGGCTGACAAACGGAAAGCAGAGGGTTGTAATCAATGGAGAAACCTCAGAGTGGGCAGCTGTTACAAGAAGAGTACATCAAGGATTCATTCTTGGCCCATTTCTATTTTCTGATCTACATTAACGACATAGATTTGGGATTAACTAATAGAATAGCAAAATTTACCGACGATACTAAACTGGACATAAATGTTGCGAACTCAGAAGACGTATAAGCCTTAAGAGATGATGTAATTAAGTTAGGTGAATGATCCGGAAAATGGCAAATGTCTTTAACTGTGTGAAATATAAAGTTTTGTACATAGGATTTAGTAACCCACAAAAAGATTGCTCACTGCTGTGTAATGAAACAGAAAGTGTGGACCAAGAGGAAGATCTCGGCCTTATTATTAGCAAAAATTTTAAGTTCACCAAACAGAGCATAAAAGCTGTAAAGAAAGCACAAAAGCTAATAGGTTACTCAAAAGACAATTCAAATATAGAAACAAAAATACTGTACTTAAGCTGTATACATCACTAGTAAGATAGACTGGATTCCACTGGAAGCAATACTAGCTAACGCCACCTAACTATTTACAACACTAAGGCAATTTAAATATGGACGGACAATGTAACGATTAAACTTATTTGATCTACAAATCAGACTACTTAGGGGATAGTTAAGAGGCATTCAAAATTCCTAAAGGAATAACAAATCTAGATTACAACAATGTTTTCACGCTTAGCACAAATCAATCTAGAATTGAACTGGAATTGAATATACAACACCACTCAATGTGGCAATTTCTTTACATACAAAATAGCAAATACTTGGAATAGAATTCCAGCGGATGTAGTAAATATTAACATGGGAAACGAGTTCAAGAATATGTTAGACAAGATCATAAAAACTCTCTAAAATTTAAAACCTAATCGCTCTACCCAATAGCAAATTGAGCCTCCCCGGAAACACTAAGAGGTCTTTGAGACATCCAAGATCCTTGTAACACACACACACACACTCTCTCTCTCTCTCTCTCTCTCTCTCTCTCTCTCTCTCTCTCTCTCTCTCTCTCTCTCTCTCTCTCTCTCCAGACGTTAACAATTACATATCCTTTATTTTTTAGATAAAAAGACCGAAGACCTTCCACACCCTTCTCGCCCTTTCTTTCAAATTGGACTGGCCAATCCAAATCGAAGAAGAACCTGCAAAGAAGAGTTCTATTTTTATCTAGTTGAAGCGAGGAGCAGAAGGGAAAAACAGATTTTGTTTTTTCCAGGAAGAAATCTTGTTTGAATCCTACTCCAGAATTGGTATTGCAAGTCTGGATGCTTTAACACGAACTGAACTTTTTTATCTCTTATATTTTCCGAGCAGATTAAAGGCAATGTTTCATGCGGTTTCTTTGGGGGCTCATTTCTTTCGCCAATGATTTATAATAGAGATATGGAGAGTTCCAAAGTTATTTATGTATGCTATTGAGAAAGGATATTGCGAGGGGTCTAGTTCTTAGTAATGTAAAGGCTCACACTCAGACATGAACACGCTTTTATTAATGCAACTCCCCTATATAATAAAGAGCAAGCGTCTTGCCATATATATATATATATATATATATATATATATATATATATATATATATATATATATATATATATATATATATATATATATATATATATATGTATATGTATATATACATATATATTTGAGTATATATATATATATATATATATATATATATATATATATATATATATATATATATATATATATATATATATATATTGTTTTTTTTTTGCCTAGTCTAACTGGAGAGGAATACCAAACGTAAAACTACTCGGTCTCTCCCCGTCCCTCTGGTAGGGGAAGAGGAAGTAGCCATACCCTGGTTACGTGAAGTATCCTATGATGTACATTTGGAAACCACAACTGCCGTATTGTAGTTAGGAAAGGGAGAGAGGATGTAAGGCTCAGAAAGAAATCTGGGTTCAATCTGAGGGCTTTCTCAACAAGGGAGAGTCTCTAGATAGAGACATTCTGGGCTGCCGCACCCTGAATCCCAGGAAAGGTTAGAAAGACTCTAAAACAAATGCTACGAAGTCAGTATAAAATAAATAGAGGATGCCGCAGGTCGATTGAGAAATCTCAGGGGCTAGGAGGTAACGGCAGTGCCGGTAAGTCGGCGCACCGACAAGTTGAGATCACCCTTGGCAAAGGGGTAAAAAACTCTCTAAGGGTAAAATGGCCACTGCCGAGTCCAGTAAGAAAGACCTGATCGCCATTGGCGAGCCCGTCTCCAACTAAAACTTTACCACTCTCTAAGCTAGACTAGCCGGGACTGACGCGCACAAAAACTTAAATACATTAATGCATGGTAAATGTATTCACAAAACAGAGCCCAAGGCATCGTAATGCTAAAAATAAGGCTAGCTAACATGACAATAGTGAAATAAGACTAAATGAACACGAAATAAGAGGGCGGTCGGGAACGCGACATGACGCCCAATGCCTAGCTGGACTCGGAGCGCATGGCTGTCTCATCGCCTAAAAAGCTAAATAACCACTCCCCGAGGGGATCTAAGACAGTGAAAGCTAATTCAAACTGTAAAATAAGAGGGTACTCAACTTAGATGATGAAGAGGATACCATCATGCGTGGAGAAACTCCAAACAAAGCTAAAAAAAAGCGCACGCGAAAAAACTATGTACAAAGTAGGACGCTTGGAAGAAAGGAATGGCGTCATCAGTGACAAACGGTGGTACCATGAGGGGAGAGGATATGTAACGGCTCCTCACCTATCCTTCCCCTTAGTTTCCTAGACTGGGTTAAGTCTATTAGGGGTGCAGATATCTATGGTTATCTACGGATACGTCCCTGATTATACACGATATCTTAGGATAGTCGTTCTGGGGGTTAGAACCCTGTGATACCTGACGGTAAATCTCTTGTAGTATCACTCGCAGAAATACTATACAATAGGAAGCTGCCGGAAGGAGCTTCCATTAGGAAGACATGGCTTGAGCCCGAAAATATATTTTTCCTATGTCAAAATCCATTTTAATGCTGTCTTTACTTCTACCGTTGCATTTGTTATCGGCTCAGGTGTTTTGTTATTTCTTTTATCACTATTGTATAGTATTGTATAGCAATTCTCTGCATTTTTTAGCAATACATATATATATGTATATATATTTATATATATATATATATATATATATATATATATATATATATATATATATATATATATATATATATATATATGCGTGTGTCTGTCAGTCATTCTAAAGAAGACACTTTTAGGTTTTAGGATATAAGATCTAACCACCATATGATGTTACACACGTCATCAACATTTTTTGATTATGAGTTTCAATAATTTGTCATGATGCAAAATATTTCAATTCTCGTAGATCTAATACAAATTGATATGTGAAAATATCAACCATGAAGATGATAATAATTTTTGGTGTAAACACTCTATAGATAATTATATGATTAATTGATATGTTAATAAAAACAATATAACTGTGATATAATGATAAAGAAAATAATATTGAAAGTAATAATGATAATAATAATCTAAAGAAATACAAGGGGAATCTAACAAGTCATGTAAATACATCGTAAAGTATTGAGAAATGTATCATTTTTATTTGTAGCTCTCAGACCTCCGAGCAAATAAAACTCAGTCTTAATAACCTCTCTCATTTCACGGTTCACACACTTTCATGTAATAAGGAAAGAGAGAGTCGGGATCAATTTCCTTCTTAATTTAACATCTTATACTATGCGTGATACATGCAAATGAATATTTGCTATTTGTATATATATAAATATTTGTTTATATATAAACCTGTATATATATATATATATATATATATATATATATATATATATATATATATATATATATACATATACATATATACATATATATATATAAATATATATATATATATATATATATATATATATATATATATATATGTCATCATCATCACCATCATCATCATCAGCACTGGAGGATAAAGGCCTCAGACATGTCCTTCCACTCGCATCTTTTTATAGTTTTTTTATGGCAGTCTATATCCACAAATTTTCTTAGTTCGTCAATCTATCGACTTCTCTTTCTTCCCCTGCTTCTTTTGCAATATTTACGAACTCATTCTGTCACTCTTTACGTCCATCTATTGTGTGTTAGAGTCATGATATGCCCTGTCCATGTTTATCTCTTTTATTTACTTGTTGTTAGATAAACCTCTACTTTAGTTTGCTCTCATATCCATGTTGCTCTTTTTCTGACTCTTAGTGTTATTCCAGTAATTATTCTCTACATAGATCTTTGAATTATAACTAGCTTATGTTCTAAGGCTTTAGTAAAGCTCTAAGTTTCTTATGCATATGTTAATACTGAAAATGCCACCTGATTAAATACTTTTCTCTTAAGAGAAAGTGGCAATTTACATTTCTTAATCACATGTTAATTACCAAATGTTCTCCATCCCATGCTTATCCTTCTTTAAATTTTTGTCTCATGACCTGGGGAAATACTTACTGTCTGTTCCGAGTACGTATATTCATTAACAGTCTCTAGAGGTTTGTCTATAGCATTCATTTGCTGTCTCGGGTTATTTTTTTTTTAACATTATCTAAGTTTTGCTCATGATAATTTTCAGTCCTACATTTCTCTTTTCTCTATTCAAATTTTCTATCATCCCATGATTCACTAAACAGAAATATGTCATCTGCACATATATATATATATGTACATATATATATATATATATATATATATATATATATATATATATATATATGTGTGTGTGTGTGTGTGTGTGTGTGGTGTGTGTGTGTGTGGTGTGTGTGTGTGTGTGTGCATATGCATATTTATTGATATATATATATATATATATATATATATATATATATATATATATATGTGTGTGTGTGTGTGTGTGTGTGTGTGCATATGCATATTTATTGACATATAT
>NC_090729.1:68847649-68890149 GCF_036898095.1 Palaemon carinicauda | reverse complement strand
ATCAATAAGTTTACGTTTACCGGTTCTAAATGCAATATATGATGCAAACAAAGCTGAGGTTTTAATTGGCAAGGTAAATTGTCTCTATAAAATAATAGTACACTCGATAAAAGGAAACCCCCCCCCCAAAAAAAAAGGGGGAAAATTTTAAAAGACAGAAAAAAAGACTTTTCTTTGAATAAAGAACTAATATGAAGAAATTGAAAAGTTTTCATGATGTAAAGCTTGGAATTTACGAAAACCTTCAAACTTTAATATAACTAAAAAAAATAATCAACATCTTCCGTTCAATAGTTGCTACAAGAAAAGATGTGGAAGATTGAAATCTCTCTCTCTCTCTCTCTCTCTCTCTCTCTCTCTCTCTCTCTCTCTCTCTCTCTCTCTCTCTCCCAAGTAGTAAAAATTCATTATATTTGAGCTAGAAATAAATAGATTGTGTTTCTGATATGTATAAAGTTGGAAAAAGTGGAAAGACTAACTACGATTTGATGACCCAAGAATTACTCTTGGTTGATAGTTGAACGGAAGGATGCAGGTGGTCCAATAATTATAGATATAACTAAAGAGGGTGTCAGTTGATGAGGTTTTCCGGGAATGTATAGTTATGTATTGAAAGTAATTGTAGAGATTACTGCTAAAATGTTTTATATGTATTATCGGGATGCTGTTATTGCATAATGCATATTTACCTTATAAATACAATTATAAGGAGAAAAGGGTTTCAGATACAGGAAAAATCGCTCTTAAATAGCTTAAAATAGCGTCAGCTTCCCGGACCCCCAGCTGCTTTGGTTAGGTTTTCCCATCTCCCCATTTTGAACTTGCTGGATCCGCGGTTGATCTTACACGCATTACATTAGAATCTAGTTTGGACGGTAATAGGAAGTGAACTGCTTGAATAATTAGGTGAAGACGTCAAATATAGAGACAGCTCGTACATTGAGTCCCCAATGGAAACCTTTCGCTTTGACGGCCTTCAATGATACAAGAATTGAAATAACCTTACGAGGAGAGAATAATTGGCAAGGCATAGTGTTGAAAATTGTTAAGAGTACGGAACTATAGACGGTTCGTGTTTTAAAAACTGAAATAAGTGTGAAGCTTTTCCATTGGGAGAGTGGGCTTTCGACCACAACAACAGGTAAGTGGAAAAACCTATACCAAAAAAAAAAAATTATATGAATGTTTTTGATTTGACTGGGATTTTTTTTTTTTCAGATTAGAAATACAGCAGGGCCTAACAGACACGTGAAGCCAAATTAGATTTGGAAGGAGAGATAGGGAAGGAATATTGCACTACTGTATTCCTGGACTGGATGGGTGAGGAAGGTAAGAAGAGAATTTTAAAAAGTGGAAAATGCTACAGTCATCATCGGAAAAGGAATGGATGTAGAATGTTAGACGTGTTTGTTAAATTCAAGTTCTTTAATGAATTTTCCCTTCAAATATTCAAAAACCCCGGAGAGTTAAGAAAATGCTATATGAAGACCCAAATATGGTTGAAAATATATTTCAATGGTAGGTGGAGTCTATTTCGCCTTAATCGATCTGGTGATAAGTAGAGTTTGTAGGGAGCCGGTGTAAAGCCTTCCCATGTTTGCCGAAAAATAATCATTTCATGGCGGCCCAGCCAATCAACACATTTGTTTACATTATGCCGGAACCAATCAGCACTCCGGAAACATTCCGAGAAAGTAGGTGTGTTTATCGTTAGTTGTGATTATTCGCATTTATAACTGTATTTTTTCATTATTGGTTGTTGATTATGCTGTCATAATGAATTCAGTTGAAGGACGTGTTATTGATCTTAATAAGATCGGTTGACCGTCTACAGGTGTGTTGTAAAAGAAGAAAGAATGATTGTCCCTGGATTTTTATGGTGACGGTACGTAATCTTGCCTGGTGTTTATGTTTTGTCTTTAAAAACAACGATTTTGAGCTTTCCCTACATTCCTTTAGAAGATTGTGTGGTGATAGAACAGGGCACTGATGTATTGAATAAACGTGATAAAGAGTAAAGGGAATGGGTGTCTTGGGAAGATTATAAGAAAAAGAAAAGGCAGGCTAATCTAAGTGTAGTGGTTTCAAAGATGAAGAATGGGAACCCTCATACTCCACTATTATAGTGAAGGCAATTGGGATACTGAAGACCGAGACCCAGTAGACAGTACCGAGACATGGCATAGGTATTGGCATGGGAACCATCTTCAGAAGTGGCTTAGATGTGAGTGCTAGCACCATGTATTCAGGGTCCAATACTAACAATTTCCAGACCCTCGATGTAGCTGAATGATGGAATAAATACGTAGAGGCAAGAACTTAGTGCTGTTCATGTGCTAAGTGTAGTTTAGACTAGACCTAAGAGAGGTATGTGAAAACGACAAGAACGAAGAAAATTGGTTCCCCTTGCAGTTACTTCTGCGTTAGTGATGGAGGTAGTGCATGTTTTTGAAAGACATCTTTAATCCACCAGTTTACGAAGTGGGCACATATCAAGAGAAAAAGGACAAAAGTTGAGTAAAGCAAGAAAAAGAGAACGTAGACCTTCTTAAAAAGAAAGGGATGTGTGTGTGCATGTGTATATATTCTATCACGGAAATTTAAGAAGGAAAACTCCAATTATAGAAAAATGAAAGGGATTGGTTCATTCTTTTTCTTCCTCTATCCGCCCTAGGTCTCTTGTTATCTGATTCGTATTTGATATCAAAGAGCTCCCGCAAGGTAAAAAAATCTATTAATTTCCTGTAAAGGTAACTGCTATGATGTAGAAAGAAGTCACTGAAACGGATAAAAGCAAAAAAGATCTTTGACAAAAAACCAATCTAGTACAGAGCTTTCCTCTAATAAAGAAAGAGAGAGAGAGAGAGAGAGAGAGAGAGAGAGAGAGAGAGAGAGAGAGAGAGAGAGAGAGAGAGAGAGAGAGAGAGAGAGTCTGGAATATATTTGGCTAACAGTTTGACCGTAGAAGGACAACAAATCACCTTTATAGATGATGTTTATGTTGTAAATATTCATTTAATTATGTATATACTGTAGCCATATATATATATATATATATATATATATATATATATATATATATATATATATATATATATATATATATACATATATATATATATGTATATATATATATATATATATATATATATATATATATATATATATATATATATATATATATATATTTATATCTTTATATATATATATATATATATATATATATATATATATATATATATATATATATATATATATATACTGTATATATATATATATATATATATATATATATATATATATATATATATATATATATATATATATATATATATATATATATATATATATATATATATATATATATTATGACTAGTGGATTACGTAAACTTCCAAGCTCCAGACTCACCTGCTTTAAATTGCATAAATCTGATACACACGAGAATACCTCCGAGCTCTGAGAATAATACGCAACTACCAGACGTTAATAATTATGAACACTAAATATATAAAGGTCTCTTTACTTTACACGCAAAACGAAACTGGGTGAGTACTTTGCTTTTAACGGGAACTATTCTAAAATCAATCTCTTCTGTTCTAAGTCAGGGATACAAGCAAGACACTGAATTAATTATTGGTGATCGAAACAATCGAAATATTACACACTTTTCAAATATATATATATATATATACATATATATATATATATATATATATATATATATATATATATATATATATACATATATATATATATATATATATATATATATATATATATATATATATATATATATATATATATATATATATATATATATATATACATATATATTCTATAAAAATAACAAATCAAAAGCAATACCAAAGTTAAATCACTAGAAATTTAAATCTGAACTGGATCTTAGACTTATGGCAAAATGTCACATTTTACATTTTTGACAATTTCACAATGCAAATAACTGTTTCATTAGAGTTTAATATATGAAAATATTTAATTTTTACTATTAATGAAAAAAATATGCCCATTTAACACTTTGGAAAATTAACAATAATTACACCTTTACATATTTGTAACTGTTACAGTGCTCTTACGACCTTTGAGGCTCACCCAAGGTTACCGAACGGTTAAGTAAAAAAAAAAATATATTAATAAATGCACTTCACTATTTAACCAAGTCACACAGGGCCGGTCACAAAAAAATATACAATATAAATTGTATTTACAATATTCTTCCTTCTTCTGGACTAAACACAAAATATTACCAATGTTTTAACAAGCACTATATACGTTGGAGAGAAAAATAATGAATGGCTCGAGAGGTGCTGGCGAGAGGATTGTCGGAAGTATGGATCTTTCAGAATGTCAGGCTGGATCCCTTTCCCCAAGGCAATGGTGGGCCCTTATATATATCATCCCAATTCATTATGGAAACTTCCAGAGGGTTCAGGCAAACCATTCTTGAAGCGGCGTCAGTGTTGCAAACGTTGCCGTTGGTAGTATGGTCCAATCGTCGCCTGATAAGGGCAACACTCTCAAGTGACTCCTCCCATCTCCTCTCATAGCATTAAAAAAAAATAAGTTTAATTGAGAACCTTCATGCAACTTCCAACCACGTGGAACTATTATGCAATCTCTAGTGTTTTACACCTGGTGTCATATCTTACCTTTAACAAAATTACATAAGACTTCGTAACCAAACTAGGCTAATGAAATGAGAACTTAATTCTTTAAAATAACGTACATTTACATAGATGGGACTGAATAAAAATATTACTAAATAAATGACGAAAGTCTTATGTAATTTGCATACATTTTCCTAATCCTACACAAGTGGAACCAACTTTACGAGCTGGCTATACATCTTTTAAATACACAAAGGAAATACGTAAATAAAATAATTTACTTTCATTTTAGACCAGCTTCGTAAGATAGGTCCCCCCAAAAATATTATTTATTCCCGGCCTGAATCCACCGATTCAGCCCGGGATAAATAATCTGCAACCACTTTCTCTTTATTTGTATTAATACAGTATTGTTGCAAACACAACGACCATCTAGTTAACTATTGATTATTATTCTTCATATTGTTAACAAAAGTTAAAGGATTGTGATCCGAGTAAACCGTAATTTCTTCATTCTGTTGTCTATTTACATAAACTTCAAGCTTTCTCCTCGCTGAGATTAGCCCTAGCAGTTCCTTTTCAACTGTCGTGCAGGGCCGTTGATGCTTCTTCAGCTTCAATGACATAAAACAGACTGTTTGAAGAATTCTTTCCTTGCCTTCTTGCAATTGGATAGCCCCAATCCCATTGTCCGATGCATCCACTTGGATAAGGAATTTCTTATTGAAATTCGGTGCTTGCAATATTGGTTTCGATGTTGATATAGCCTTCATCTTGTCGAAGGATTCCTGGCAATTGCTGGTCCATACAAACTTTTTCTTGGGGCTAGTCAAGTCTGTCGAGGGTGCGACAACAGCCGAAAAATTCAAGTAAAACCATCTGTAGAATCCTGCCATTCCCACAAACAGGTTGTAGTTGCTTCGTCTTTGTAGGGCGTGAAGTTTCCTTTATTCCTTCAACGTTAGCGGCTACCGGGGTGATAAGCTCTCTTCCGGCTTCAAATCCTAAGTACTGAATTCTTGCCTATCGAAATTCGCTCTTCTCCAGGTTAAGTAGTCTGATATGTTCCTCACAACTCTCGGAATACCTTCGCCAGGATTTGGAGATGTTCTTCCCAGGTCGATGAATATATCACAATATCGTCGAGATATACGCCTACTCCTTTAATCGATCCTGGAAGGTTATCCATCACTCGTTGGAAGGTGGCGGGTGCGTTCATTAGATCAAATGGCATGACTGTGTATTGATATAACCCAATTGGGGTTATAATAGCTGATAATAATTTTGCGTTGTCATACAAAGGAACCTGATAATAGCCTTTTAACAAGTCGATTTTAGAAGTGAACCTCGCTTGTTCAATGTTGTCGAGGAGTTGGTCTATGAGTGGCAATTGATAATTGTCGGCCACACTGATCGAATTCAACTTCCGATAGTCTGCACACATCCTGAAAGATCTGTAGGGTTTTTTCACGAGCAAGCATGGAGAACTGTGAGGCCTAGAGCTTTGTTCGGCTAATGCGTTTTGCAACAAATAGTCCACTTCTTTTCTCATGATTTCTCAGTGATACGGCGACAGTCTATAGGCGCGTAGTTTGAATGTTCTTTCCGTGGTCTTAAGGTGTATCGCATTCCTTGTTATGCTGGTTCGTTTCGTATGAGACAATTTCAGGGAAACTTTTAATCAATCGGCTTAATTCCTCTTGCTGCTCCTTGTTCAAATGAGTTGATTTTTCTTCTAGTTCCTAATGATGGACGAGTTATTCACTTTGCTTACAGCCCCTACCTCATATCCATCATTGTCTTCCGTGGATGAAATGGTTTACACCATACATATCTGTGAAGCTTCGATCTCGTTTTCGCTTAAGTATGGTTTCAATAAGTTAACACGTATCTTTCTTTGACTTTCCCTTCTTCCTGGTGTTTCGATAACATAGGTATGGTCACTGATCTTCTCCAAAATATGGAATAGTCCTTGGAACCTGTTGGTGAGAGGGAATCTCCTTATCGGTAAGAAAACCAACAGCTGTTGTCCTACTGCAAACTATCTGTTTTTACTTTTCATATCAAACCTTTTCTTAATTTTTTCTTAGCCCGTTCCTCTCAATCTTTTCATTTTTCTGCCAACATTTTAATCAGTTCTCTTACTTCTCGTCCAAACATCATTTCATTTGGGCTACGTCCCATGCTTTCTTGGTAAGGATTGCGTACTTCAAATAACATCAAAAGTAGTCCGATGCCCCATTCTCTTCCTATTTCGTTGAAGTACTTAGTTAACATACTCTTTAGTGTTTGATGAAATTGCTCTCATGCACCCAAGGTCTTCGGGTGATAGACAATAGACAGTTGTTGTCTCATATCCAATAGTTTCACCACGTTCTGAAACAATTTTGACATAAAATTTGTTCCTCGTTGACTCTGAACGATTTCCGGAATGGCAAACTTGGTAAAAAAGTCTAGTAAATTCCCGGCGATTACTTTAGCACTGATTTTCCTGACAGGTATGGCTTCTGGGTATCTTGTCACTTGACAAATCAAAATTAACATATATTCGAGGCCTTTCTTCGTTCTTAGTAGCGGCCCCACAATGTCGATCCTCACCTTGCTGAAGGGTTATCCTCGTGCTTCAATCGCGTGTAAGGGAGCGTTATTGATGTACTCGTTAGGCTTTCCACCCATCTCACAGAAGTGTCATGCACGGCAAAACTGGCTCACATCCTTATGCATGCCAGCCCAGAAAAAGTGTCTCATAATCTTCTCCGATGTCCTGTCTCATGTGCTACGTCAATCACCTGTCTCCTCACCGGTATGGGAATCAATATTTGACGGTAAATGCCTCATTCGGCATTCCCAGTGATATCGGCTGGTCTACGCTTCCTCATAAACAATCCATCCTTGAGGTAATAACAGTTGGGAGACTGCTGCACCTCCGTCTCATCCACCACACGGTACATTAATTCTGTTAACGCATCCTTCCGTTGTAATCCTATCAGCCTTTTCCAATTTACTTGTCCTATTTCTAATGCTGAGTTTTGTATTTCTTCCAAGTCCATTGATTCCTTGTCTTCCTGTTCATTCGTTTGTTGTTCCTCTTCTTTTGGGCTCTCTCGGGAGCTCCCCTCTTGCGTACCTTCATGGGAAACCTCTTCTTCCGTAAATAAATCTTCCAAGTTTATTGTTCCTTTGGTTTCTCTGTCTTCCTTTGGAGCCACTTTCTTCGTTATAAACCTAGTCATCACACAACTAGGAAACAGATACGGGTAGTCCTTCTCGAGTTCAATCGTAGGGCTATACTTCAGTGGTTTCTCCGTTACAATGGGACAAGGCACAAACAGCGCTCCACCAACCTTATTTCCCTGTAGGACTTCTACTCCTTCGACAGCCAATGAATCCTTTACCGCAAAATCAAAATGACCTGTCACCAACTCGCATGACAGTTTCAAACGGCATGTAAGGGTAGCTCCCTCACCTCCTATTCCATTCAAAAGAACAGAATCTCCTGTGAGAGACTGTTCCATCATCAGATGTACGCCTCGCATCACCACACTGTGATAACATTCAGTGTCATGGAATATCTTGACCGGGATCGGCTTGCTCCCATCCAGAATGGCTAACATGCCTTCATAAATATATCGTTTAAAGGCAGCCACGCTCTTTGGAATTGTCCTATTCATCGTGTAAACATTAACTGGTTTATTTTTCTCATCGACCTTTCCCATTTTATTCTTCGTCTTTGTTTTCTGTAGAGTTGAATTATCCTTAACCACTTGGGCAACTGCTTTCGGTTGGTTTGACCAACGATCCTTATTAAAATGGCCTTTTATGCCACTTATAACAGGCGATATTAATCTTCTGCAAGTCTTTCACAGAACCTGAAGGGGGACGATTCGATGATTTTTGTTGTGGTACTATCACATTCTACTTTGGAATAGTACCATTGTACTATTGAACTTGTTCCCATAGTTATTACTGCACTGGCTTCCATAGGAGGGTTTACGACTAATAATATTATAATCATCACTCACCGAAGCGGCTATATCAAGTTTCTTCACCTCTTTCTCAAGTACGTTGGAATATGTTCAGGAATTCCTCATAAATATTGTTCCAGCACTATTAGTTCTTCTAAATCAGCCATCTCTCTTACTTTGGCAGCTTCTATCCATCTCTTAAAACATTGCCGTATCTTACAAGCATAATCTAGGAAAGCAGTTTTATAATCTTTCATTTTAGTATTCTGGGGTTATCTGATACACTTGCAGCATGCTCCTCTTAATTTCTTGATACTCCTTCTTCTGGTCCTGAGACAAGGCAAGATACGCACTGCATCCTTTTCCAGTAAGGACACTGCAATAACACAGGTCATCTATCTTCTGGCCATTCCATCATCAATGTGGCCGTTTCAAAAGGATCAAAGAATTCGTCAGGATCTTCTTCCATGAATTTCAGGATCAACCTCTCACCTCTGTGCTTTCGACACATCAAACACGGGCTTGCACATAGCAGGGATCACTCCTGTTTGAATTGACGGCAACCTTACTCGAGCATTCAACAGTTCCGATTCCCTTGCATATCTTGCAATTTCTCTTGCTTCTTCTCTCTCTCTTTCTTCCCGTTCTTCCTGTTCTGCTATCATCTTCAACTTAATCAAATCCTCTTCCACTGCAATTAATCTAATCTCAGCCTCTACATTCATTTCCGCTTTCATTCCTTCAGTTTTTGGGTAAACTGGTACTTGCTTCTCTGGAAATTCCTGCTTCAGCCTTCTCCAAAATATCGTGAGCTGCTGCAATATCTTCTTCTGGCAATTTTCCTGTGTTTATCAACACTTCTAAGGGTAGACACTTGATTTTGGCTTTAATCATTGCACTAGTTGCATCGCCACCTTATGCTATTAAATTAGCGAGCCTCTGAGCTTTAGTTACATTAGCTTTCGACAGATCTTGAACAATTGGGTTATCCAAAAATTCCTGTACGTTCAACTGAGCCCTCTTGTACTTTACAAAAAAATATACCTCTCCAAAAAAATATATCCTAACAACATGACAAATTCATAGATAATTTGTATTTTTCCTAAATATACAAACCTTAGCTATTTAATAGGGGTATTACTTTCGGCGTAGCTGAAATGACGAGCCATTAATTTTTAACGAGGGTTTACTACCCACACCGCAAGTTAGCGGGGGTAGGGGAGGTTAGCTTGCTACCCCCCCTCTCACACACCTGTGCTTGGGCTCACTTTTCTTAGAGGTAGGACTTCAAGGGGGATAGGGCTGGTGGGCAAGTTCGGTTAAATAGCTAAGGTTTGTATAGTTAGGAAAAATACAAATTATCTACAAATTTGTCATTTGTTCTGTAACTGGAATACAAACCACGCTATTTAATAGGGGTGACTCACCCATTAGGAAAGGTGGACGTCCTAGCCAGTCTGGCTTTTGGTTTTGCCCAGGGACTCCTTATTTGAGTGTGTAAGCACCCAAGAAATAAGGAGTCCCTGCACCTCGCTAGAACCTTGTTACGCAAGTGTTTTGAAGTTTTTTGAGATGGAAACTTGTAGACTAGGACTTTCCCAATACCACCTCGTCAGGGTATGGGGACGTACCAATATTATTCTTAATACTAGGAACACAAGGGATCATGGTTTACCTGCAGTGGTTTGAGGTCAGCTATGCAGAGAACCCAGGATGCTTCTTTTCCCAAGAGAAGGGAAGATGAAGAAAAAAATAAGGGCCAGTCAAACCTTTTCATTCATGCAGACTAAAACCGGGTAACAATGCCCTCAACCTTCTGCTACTTGTCCAATAAGGAGCTTGAGGTTTTAAACCAGCTGTTGTGCAGCCACCACAGGACCGATAGAGAACGTATCGAGTCTCCTGTGTGTCACGTCTTGCAGGTAGTGGAATGTGAACGTCTTTTGACGTTTCCACACCCCAGCTTGAAAAACCTGCGTCACTGAAAAAATTCTTTTGAAGGCCAGGGATGTAGCTATGCCCCTGACATCATGTGCTCTGGGGCGACGTGACGGAGGAGGGTCTGGATTCTGTGCCAGGTCAATGACCCTGCGAATCATGCAGAGATGGTGTTCTTGGTGACCCTCCTCTTAGTCCTTCCTGTGCTGACGAATAGTGCTGGCACACGAGGACGGGCTAGGGCTGTTCTTTTGAGGTACAGCCTCAAGCTCCTTACTGGGCATAGTAAGAGATGGTCTGGGTCATCTGTTACAGTACGGAGACTAGAAATCTGGAAGGAGTCGAATCGAGGATCCGCTACTCCTGGATTCTGAGTTTTAGCAATTAACTCAGGGACGAAGCTGAACGTTACCTACCCCATCCCCTTGAATGGGCAATGTCATACGAGAGACCATGAAGTTCGCTGACTCGCTTGGCTGAGGCCAAAGCTAGAAGGAATACTGCCTTCCAGGTTAGGTGGCGATCTGATGCCTGGCGTAATGGTTCATTAGGAGTCTCTTGAGAGACCTGAGAACTCGAACCAAGTTCCATGGGGGAGGTCTTACTTCCGACTGAGGGCAGGTAAGTTCATAACTACGTATGAGTAGAGAAAGTTCTAGCGATGAGGAAATGTCCATTCCTTTCAGCCTGAAGGTGAGACTTAAGGCTGAGCGATAGCCTTTCACTGCCGAGACTGAAAGGCGCATTTCTTCACGCAAATACACGAGGAACTCTGCTATTGTTGGAATAGTGGCATCGAGTGGAGAGATACCCCTTCCACGACACCATCCACAGAAGACTTTCCACTTTGCCTGGTAGACTGCTGCTGAAGACTTTCGCAGGTGTCCAGACATCCTGATCGCAACTTGTTGTGAAAATCCTCTCTCAGAGAGGAGATGCTGGATAGTCTCCAGGCGTGAAGCCGTAGTAAACCTACGGCTTTGTGGAAGATGTTGGCATGTGGTTGTTTGAGTAGGTTGTGTCATGGATGGAGTTCTCTTGGTGGCTCAGTTAGGAGTTGCAGAAGGTCCGGGCACCATTCTGCGTGATGCCATAGCGGAGCTATGAGGGTCATTGAAAGATTGACCAATGTTCTGGTCTTGTTGAATACCCTCCTCATCAGACAGAACGGGGGAAAGGCGTAAACGTCGATGTTGTCCCACCGTTGTTGGAAAGCATCTTGCCAGAGAGCCTTGGGGTCTGGGACTGGGGAACAGTACAGCATGAGTATGAAGTTCAGAGCTGTTGCGAAGAGGTGCACAGTCGGAGAACCACACAAGGTCAGGACTTTGTTGGCTACTAGATGATTCAAAGACCACTCGGTACTCACTATCTGAGATGCTCTGCTCAGGTTGTCGGCGAACACATTCCTTTTGCCTGGAATGAAGCTTGCCGATACTGGTATCGAGTGGATTTCGGCCCATCTCAGTATCTCTACTGCTAGATGGTATAGTTGCTGCGAAAAAGTACCTCTTTGTTTGTTGATGTAGGCCACTATTGTGGTGTTGTCGCTCATCACCACCATAGAGTGACTTGCCAGGTACTGTTGGAACTGTTGAAGGGCCAGAAAGACGGCCTTCATCTCTAGGAGATTTATGTGGAGGTACTTTTCTGACTCTGACCAGAGGCGTGAGGTCGTGTGGTGCAGCACATGGGGCCCCCACTCTTTTTTTGAAGCATCCAAAAACAGCATCAAATCCAGGGGGAGGACGAGAAGATCCACTCCTTTTTGTAGGTTCTTGTCTGCCACCCACCACTGGAGATCCATCAGTTCCGCAAGTCCCATGGGGATCTGGATGTCCGGGGATTCCTACGCTTGATTCCACCGGGACTTGAGTCGCCACTGGAGGGATCTCATCCTGAGGCAACCATTGGGAACTAGACGGGCCAGCGATGAAAGGTGACCGAGGAGACGTAACCGCGATTGGGCTGGAAGTTCTTCTCGTCTGAGAAAAGGTCTTGTGACCTTCCTCAGCCTTGCTATCCTGTCGTCTGATGGGAAGGCTTTGTGGAGAGTGGTGTCTATAATCATGCCTAGGTATACCAGTCTTTGAGTGGGAAGCAGTGAAGACTTCCAGAGATTTACCATAATCTCCAGATCTTGGCAAAGTCTCAGAAGTTTGTCTCGGTGTTGAAGAAGGGTTGACACCGAGTCTGCTAGGATTAACCAGTCGTCTAGATAACGGAGGAGACGGATGCCAATCCTGTGTGCCCAAGATGATACTAGGGTGAACACTCTGGTGAAGACTTGCGGTGCTGTGGAGAGACCGAAGCACAGCACCTTGAACTGGTACTTTCTGTTGTCTAAGCTGAATCTTAAGTACTTCCTTGAAGACGGATGGACTGGAATCTGGAAGTACGCGTTCTTTAGGTCCAGTGTGCACATGAAGTCTTGCGGTCTTACTGGTAGTCTGACCGTGTTCACCGTCTCCATGCTGAACGGAGTTTGTTTGACAAACTTGTTCAGAGCTGAGAGGTCGATGACTGGTCTCCAGCCTCCAGACGCCTTCTTTACAAGAAAGAGTCGACTGAAGATCCGTCGAGGACCTCTTGGAGAGCGCCCTTCTTCAACAGGGTCTGGACTTCTGCCCGAAGGGCTTGCCCCCTTGCCGATCCCATGGCAAGGGAGTTCAATGACACTGTATTCGTCGTCAGGGGAGGTAGAAATGTTATGAACGGGACGCGATATCCTAGATTGATCACGGAGATTGTCCAGTAATCGGCCCCGAGTTGCTTCCACCTGTTTGAGCAACTTTGTAGGCATCCCCCTGCTGTTGGCACGCGAGTGTATTCGCGCGCAGGCGCTCAGGATTAATACGTTGAGTGCGCAGGCGCGCAGGAGGGAGTTCGCGTGCATCTATACCAGAGGTAGGGCGCGCCCAGGAGAAAGATCCCTAGCGCGCGGGCGCGCAGTTGAATCATATGGGGTGCGCGAGAGTGCGAGAGAATGTTGGCGCTCATCCTAAGGAGAGGATGGTCGAGCGTGCGCAGGGCGCGCGCGCGTATCCTTGCGGATGCGTGCGGGAGAAGGCTGGCGCTCAGGTGAGCACTGGTGCGATGGTACTGGTTGGTGCGTGGGAGAAGCCACCATTGCTGACTTCCCAGAAATACTACTTTCAGTAGATCGTTGGCGCGCAGGTTTTTCCTGCCGCGTATGATGATGCGCAACATGGCGCGCAGGAGAGTTGGATGTTGGGTGCGTATGCGCTCAGGCAGGAGACTGATGGTGCACGGGAGAGCGCTGGCGCGCAGGAGAGCGCCATTGCGCAGGAGGTTGATGGCACGCAGGTGAACGCTGGCACACATGTGAGCGCTGGCGCGCAGGTGAGTGTTGGCGCACAGCTGGGCGCAGGCGCGTAGGAGAATGTTGGCGCATAAGCGCAGGGCGTGCAGGCAAAACCTGGCACGCAGGAGAACGTGGGCGCATATGCGCATGAGGGCACGCATAGCGCGTGATGGAGCTATGCTCCTGTTGGAGCGTATGCACGTGGTGGCGCATACGACCTTGATGCCCTGTGTTAGGGTTCAGTGATGGGGCCTGACGCTACTAAGAAGCGTTTGTCAGGTCTCGTTGGCGCGTAGCGCTTATGTGGTTGGCGTGGAATAGTGTGCTTCGGTGGAGCCTTGTTAGGCCCATGTAGAAATGGTGACGGCAGGTCGGCAGGTCTGTCGGATAGAAGGTCGACGTGTTCTTTAAAAGGACGACCTTCTACCGAAGGAGATCACGAACGATCTACAGAATGGCTCAGGACCAGTGTAGGAGCAGTGATAGATGGTTGGTCTCGAGGCTCCTCTGCGGTGGACTGCAGGTGAAGGAATGCATCTAAGGCGAAGAGGAAGGCGAGCCTTCTGACGAATGCGTCCTCTGGGGGCTGTTGGATCAGCAAGCTGACCTTGTGCAGTCCTCCGAAGAGGAGTCTCTGTAAGTGAACTCCCCCGAGGGGGAGAAACACTAGCAGGAGAGACTGACGATGGACTTAGTTTCTCCCTCGTAGGTTGAACAGGAATGAGACAAACTAAGCCGTCAGCTACCAAAGAGTTTGGAGAGGCAGAGGTGATGGGTGATACCGCATTGGATACTCTGACACCACAACGTTGACAAGAGACAGAGGATCAACCTCTGACGGTGACAACGCTTGCTTGACAGCGGCACCCAATCGGATGTAGTTAAGCAAAACCTCCTTGGAGGGCGAACCCGTAAGCCCCAAGGAGGACCAAAGCTGAACCAAGGAGGTTAGTGACATATCCTCCCCCGGGGGGGAGAGGTGGAGCGTCTTCGCTAGGGGAAGCAACGTCATCTCTTGAGTCACGAGGTTGGTAAACAATACATCGGTCTACGCTACCACTCGACGGGCCGACCGAGTGGGAGCTTTGGAGGAGGTTTGGGCAACGGAAAAAAAGGCCTTGGGTTTTTCTCCTTTCAAAGAAACCTTCGCAGGAGAAATATCCCGTTTGGACTTCTTCCGTCGTCGTGAAAACCTCTCCCACTGGAAGGTAGACCACTCCATACACTCACTACACCTGTTGTTACTATCACACCGTTGGCCCCTACAAGAAGGACAAAGGGCGTGAGGATCAGTCTCGACCGCCGACATGAATGTTCCACAGGGGCGGTCAGGAAACCCAGGGCAGGTGCGCATGATCGCAGAGGCTAACTTCACATATACAGAACTAGAAAAAGAAAAGACAAAAGCAATTAAATGGCTGCCAAATAATGGCGAGGATGAGAGCGGACACGTTCGACCACCATCCGAGACGAGAACAAAGTAAGCTCAAGAACAGGTGTGAGGGGGGGGGGGGTAGCAAGCTACCTTCCCCTACCCCCCGCTAACTAGCGGTGTGGGTAGTAAACCCTCATTAAAAATTAATGGCTCGTCATTTCAGCTACGCCTAAAGTAATACCCGTATTAAATGGAGTAGTTTGTATTCCAGTTACGGAACAAACACGAAATCCTAACACTAAACTGGTCAAACCTTCAATCAAAACTCGGCCCTGCTATCACCAATATTTAAAACAGACTCGTACGATCCTTGGTCTGAGCACGAAAAATATATATTAGGACTAGAAAATTACATAAACACCTAAGCTCCAAACTCACCTGCGTTATATTACATAAACCTGATATATAAGAGAATACCTCCGAGCTCTGAGAATAATACGCAACTACCAGACAATAATATATATGAACACTGAACATATAAAGGTCTCTTTACCATACAATCAAAACACAAACTGGTTAACTACTTTACTTTTAACGGGAACTATTCTAAAATCAACCTCTTATTTCCGATCTAAGTCAGGGATACAAGCAAGACATTGAATTAATTATGGGCGATCGAAATAATACACACTTTACAAAAATATATATATATTAGATAAAAATAACAATTCAAAGTAATACCAAAAATAACTCATTCGAAATTTAAATCTACACTTGACCTTAGACTTATGGCAAAATGACACTTCAAGAATTTTACAATACAATCAATTGTTTCACTAGCGAAATAAAAATGACAATATAACATTCTGGAAAATAATCACTAATTATACCCTTACATAATTGTAACTTTGCTCTTATAACCTTTGGGGCTCACCCAAGGATACCGAATGGTTAAGCAAAAAAAAAAAAAGAATTATAATAAATGCACTTCACTTTTTAGTGAAATAACGCAGGGCCGGTGACAAGAATTACAATATGAATTGTACTTACAATATTCTTCCTTCTTCTGAACCAAACGCAAAATATTACCAATGTTCTTATAAGCACTATATACGTTGGAGAGAAAAATAATGAATGGCTATAGAGGTGGGGGCGAGAGGACTGTTGAAAGTATGGATCTTTCGGAATGTCAGGCTGGACCTGTCTCCCCAAGGTAATGGTGGTACCTTATAGGCTATATATAATCCCAGTTTAATTTGGAAACTTCCAGCTGATTCAGGCAAAGAATTCTCGAAGCGGCATCAGTGCTGCAAAAGTATCCATTGACAGTATGGTCGTTTCGTCACCTGACGATGGCAACATTCTCAAGTAACTCCTCCCACATCCTCTAGTAGAATCAAAAAACCTACAACCACCGTGGAACCATTATGCAATCTCTAGCGTTTTATACCTCGTGTAGGTCATATCATGCCTTTTAAAAAGTTTACATAAGACTTCGTAACCAATTTACGTGAAATCAAAATTTTATTCTTTAAAGTAACGTAAATATACATATACAGAACTGAATGTAAATATAACTAAATAAATGACGAAAGTCTTAGGTAATTTAAATACATTTACCTTATCCTACATGAGTGGAACCAAACTTACGAGCTGGTTATACATCTCTTATATACACAATTGAAATACGTGAATGAAATAATCTACTTTGATGTTAGACTGGCCTTGTAAGATTATATATATATATATATATATATATATATATATATATATATATATATGTATATATATAAATATGTATATATATGTATATATACATGTATATATATGTATATATGTATATATATATATATATATATATATATATATATATATATATATGTATATATATATATATATTTATATATATATAAATGTATATATGTATATATATACACACATATATATATATATATATATATATATATGTGTGTGTGTGTATGTGTATATATATATATATGTATATAAATGTATTTATATATATATACATATATATATATATATATATATATACATAAATTTATATATGTATATATATATATATATATATATGTGTGTGTGTGTGTGTATATATATGTATATATATACAGTATATATAGATAAATAAATATATATATATATATATATATATATATATATATATATATATATATATATATATATATATTTATACATAATGTATATATATACATGTATTTATATATGTATATATATACATATATATATATATATATATATATATATATATATATATATATATATATATATATATATTTATATGTATATATATACATATATAACATCATACATACATATACCAAAGGCACTTCCCCCAATTTTGGGGGGTAGCCGACATCAACAATGAAACAAAACAAAAAAGGGGACCTCTACTCTCTACGTTCCTCCAGCCTAACCAAGGACTGGTACAGCTAGGGTGCCACAGCCCAACCTCCCACATTATCCACCACAGATGAAGCTTCATAATGCTGACTCCCCTACTGCTGCTACCTCCGCGGTCATCTAAGGCACCGGAGGAAGCAGCAGGGCCTACCGGAACTGCGTCACAATCGCTCGCCATTCATTCCTATTTCTAGCACGCTCTCTTGCCTCTCTCACATCTATCCTCCTATCACCCAGAGTTTTCTTCACACCATCCATCCACCCAAACCTTGGCCTTCCTCTTGTACTTCTCCCATCAACTCTTGCATTCATCACCTTCTTTAGCAGACAGCCATTTTCCATTCTCTCAACATGGCCAAACCACCTCAACACATTCATATCCACTCTAGCCGCTAACTCATTTCTTACACCCGTCCTCACCCTCACCACACACACACACACACACACACACACATATATATATATATATATATATATATATATATATATATATATATATATATATATATATATATATATATATACAGTATATAATGCATATAATCATGTTTACAGATCTATAAGCTGAACATCTACTCTAAGTAGTTAAGACCATAATTCAAATGCTCTTTTTCAAAACAAATATCCTGTAAATATTTTACCGACCATAATTTCTAAACCTTGGGTCTTCTTTCGGGCATCGCACAAATAGGTTATTAAGAACGTAAACTGGTATAATAAAACCTCTTATTTTTTCTTTCGTTTGCAATGTTTAAATTAACTTTATTACAAATATGATTTCCACTATTGTTACTGTTCTTATTGAACCGCGTTTTTTTGTTTCAATATTTTATTTACAATCATAATAGGATATCTAATCAACCTGAATTATTATGGCAATTTACTGGACGTCGGAAATTCACAAATTGTGTGGTACTAATTCGAGCGTATCAGTCTACTTGTCGAGTCATCAATAGTCATTGCCTAGTCGTCTTTGGCCCTAGCGTAAGTGGTGACAGAGGGCTTGGGTCTCAATAGCTAAATGAAACTTTATCCAGCTAATCATATTGAACAATATTCTGTGTCTTAGAAGGCATTATGTCATCTCTCCTACACCATTTCATTCTAGATTCGAGTATGATTAATACAGGGTCATTGCTTTACTAGATTTTCAAACTCATCATTCAAGTATTGCATGAAAAACCATCATGATATATAAAATTCTATTGGCTCAAAATCAACATATTTTTTTTTTATTCTTTCTCTATATGGAAATCTGCCAAGTTTATTATTACTTAACCAGCCTGTCGAGACTAATCTACAATTTTTTGTGATGGTAATGATTTTGGAAGAAAAATTTTGATATTTACTCAGCATCAATTAAGAATTTTTCCATTCATACGATAATGCAATCCCAACAGAATTACAATATCCAAAGATATAAGGTTTAAGACTTAAAGGTCGCTCATGAATGTCAGAGGCAGAGGACTGTCAAAGTTCTAGCGACAAATTATATGTACTTAAGATCAGCTCCCATGCCCCCTTTCCATCCATGAAAAGACCAGTGAAGGCTAGGCAATGGCTGTGATGACTCAGCAGATAGAACTATATACTCCCAAACCATCAATCATTAGCTCACAAGGATGGTGAGATTGTGAACACTCCAAGAAACTATCGAGCTTCAGTGGGTCTTGAACCCCAGTCCAGCAGATCGCGAGGCAATGATGGTTCTAATAGGGTACCACAACCTAATTAAACAACTACATGGACAAATATGGTCTGAGTATTATTAGATGCATAATTCTCTCTCTCTCTCTCTCTCTCTCTCTCTCTCTCTCTCTCTCTCTCTCTCTCTCTCTCTCTCTACATTACAGAAGCCAAATAATGAAACAGGAGAGAATAATTTTCTCATTAATTTGTTTACTAATAGATATTTCATGTAAGGCTGGTCATCAATTGGCATATTAATTACCGAGTCTCACATTATCTTGTAGATAAATTTTCAATGCAGAACCAGCTAATATTGTCATTAAACAGAATTACTGGTTTTCAGACCACGAAAGAAAATGCGTATAGTTGCAACTTTGTACACGCATATATATATATATATATATATATATATATATATATATATATATATATATATATATATATATATATATATATATATATGTGTGTGTGTGTGTGTGTGTGTGTGTGTGTAATGTATTTATTTATACAGTCTGATTACAATGTGTCTGCGTCTGTACTTCATGTAACCCATAACCTTTATCCCCCGATGGTGATGGCCTCTATAAAGAGCGGTTACGGGAGTATTCATGTTTCATGTGCAACATTTATAATGATTCTCTTGGACTGAAACTAAATATTTCAAATACAAAAGGCTCGTGAGCCTCCCGTTGAAATATATATACTCCCGTTTTTCACATCTGGTGTAGGACATGACAAAAGTTTATTTGTAACTGTACTTCAGATGTTAGAGTTGAAGGTTCAGATCCCAAGTCTGAAAAAGTGTAGAAGAGAATATATCTTTAAACACGTTTTGACCATCACTCCTACTTCTTTTAGAATGAAGATGAAGTTAGTTAGGATGTAACTGCTCTTGAAACTGCAGCAGAGGTCTTTACTCTGCTATTTTATTGTGTTCTGTTTTGGTAAATATTACTCATAATATAGGTTTGATTTTTGGGAAAGATTGATGCTTGACTAATTCGTTTGTTATAATGGTTGTTTTTTTAATGACCTTAGATGTTTGTAGTTCCTCATGTTTAACAGTTTGAGGTTACTCTCCCTATATGATGTGTGCTAAATTAAATTTCAACAGTTGGATTTCCAATATCAAATGTTTGGACATTTAAATTCAATTTTATGGGACTATTAAAAAGAGGCAAGACTGTAAGAAGGTCGATGCACTGTCTCTTACTGAGAGTTGGAATGGTTATTGTAAGAGAGAGAGAGAGAGAGAGAGAGAGAGAGAGAGAGAGAGAGAGAGAGAGAGAGAGATCAAAGAACAAGTGGGTGCAATATCCTAATTGCAATCTATTCTGAGAGGTTGATTAGTGAAATACGATAAATATGGGCTATTTGAAACTTCTTGAAAAATGTCTGCAAATACTTTTGGAAAGTTATGATGAAATTGAAATATATGATCTGAATTGAAATTACTTCAGAGAATTAGACTTATACATGAGACAATGTAGTTGTTTAAGTATAATAAAAGGAAACATAATGTGCACCTTTTGTTGGAAGGATTTACTCTTTATTGTTATAAGATATGTATATTGAATTACGTTTATTTTTTCCCACTAGATCTTGAGTATTTTCGGAAGTGATCTCTGTTTTTTAAAGCTTATGGAATCTTTAATTTCATCATAAAAAACAAAAGGTTGAAGTCTCCCATGTTTTACTAATTTCTGTAGTTATTTTAAGTTATTGTAATGGTAAGTTTCTTATGTATTGACTTTAAACAAGGGAAATATAATGCTGTACAGTACATAAATGTACCTTTCTTCATTGTAAGTAATAGTTTTGGATTCTGCTCAGTAACTGGGAAATGTCTGTCTTTCTCGACGAGGTAGATGAGAATCTCTGTGGCGTCAGTCCCAATAACTTTAATTCATCAATTCTATATTACTTAGCTATATTAGTTTACAATTTCGAATATCTATTCTGGCTAGATTCATATGTAATTAAACGACAGGAATAATGGTAGAGATTGATAATATTCAAATATATATTCTTGTATTGAAAACAATCTTGTACTTGACTTTTCATGCTTTATTAGGTCCTTAAAATTGCGTTTTTTTTTTTTTTTGGAAAACTCATGTGCTGATCGAATTTAATAGAATAGAGAGAAAGAGTTTGCAATTAAAAGCAAATTCTGAAATCATTCAATTTATATGAAAGAAATTGCCGGTATTAGAGAGAGAGAGAGAGAGAGAGAGAGAGAGAGAGAGAGAGAGAGAGAGAGAGAGAGATCTAATAAAGTGTGACCGGGCCAAGTTTTAATTTACTTCATTACACGCTTCATAGCAACTAATTGCACGTATAATATTTATTAAACGAGCTCATATTTGTACTTAAACGTCGAGGTTTATAACGCAAATACTGGGCATTGTTTTTCTTTTACTTTTATACATTAATAAACATACATACTGTTTTTTCTTTGATCCAGAAAAGAATAAGTGCTAATGACTTATACTACCATTTATGTCATTATAATGTTTCAAGTTATATATATATATATATATTTATATATATATATATATATATATATATATATATATATATATATATATATTTATTTATAATTATTTATAAATATTCTTACGAATCTGGTCTAGTGTAGAGTGAATACAGTAATTTATTAATGATTTTATTTATATTTTGTTTGGGCATTGAAGAGATGAATAGCCAGCTCTTAAGCCAAGTTTCTTCTCGTGTAGACTTAAATTTATTATGTAAATTACGTAAGACTTTCGTCGTGAATTTCATTGTATTCTTCATTCAAGTCAGTATATATATGTAAATCTGTTATTTTTAAGAATTAACTTTTTTATTTCCCATAATTTTGTTACAAAGTCTTACGTAATTTCTTTGAGAGTGGTATGTGACCATACAAGATAGGAACAAGGGCTTATGTAATTTTTTTTAATATTTTTTAGAGGTATTGCGTCATGTTTGTGAGATAATGCGCAAAAATGTCATGTGCTTTGGAAAATTAGCGAAAACACTAGTGATAGGATGTTATCTTTTTTTTTATTTCGGGAACAAAGGGTGGGCGGAGCTAGCTGACTGACACGAACCATCTGGCGTTGCTTGAGTACACGTTTGAGAAAGCAATATTGGTAACTCTGATGACTTAGCCCAGCCCCCACACTTCCCATATCTTTGGGAAGTTTCTGGAAGTAGCTAAGTTTCACATATAAAGGCGACCCCAGGGTTACATAGATAGATAGAGAATTCCAGCCTAGGACACAGCCATCTTCACCCTCTCTCAAACTCTCAGATGCAACTCTGTGTATTGTATTAAAAGTGTTCAGTGAAATAACGAGGTGTTGGTGTGACGAGCTTATGTAATCATAGTGAGTACTTATAAAATTCTCTTAGAGTTTTTGTAAACAGCCCTCTAGGAAGGTGATGTATTCTCGTATTGTGCTCTGGTTATCTATTTTCATTAAGTGTCCAACTTAAATATTGTTTTCAGATTTTATTTCTAGTGAAATAAATGATTGTATAATTTTCATAAGTATTTGTTTTGTCTAAGTCTAAGGTTTATTCAGATTTAATATTCAAAGTCAAGTAATTATGTAATTTTCAGATCGTAACATTTTTTTCTTAATCTTAGTTTTGTTCAAACTTAATATTTCGAGTAATTTATTTGTTTTATGTAAATTCTGTCTAAGTGCTATAATTTATATAGAATATATTTATTTTTGGAGAGAGTGCATTATTTCAATCATCAGTGTTTAATGCACATTTCTTCATATCCTGTTAATGAACCGAAGTTAGAGTAATTTGAACATTTATAATAATAATTACCCAGTTTAGTTTTGAGTTTACTTAAGAGACCTTTGGATATTCAGTGTTTTATGTATTGCTGTCTGGTAGCTATTTAACTGTCTCAGTGTTTGTGTATTAATATTTTCAATTGTAACAGACTTAATTTAAAAGCAAACAGGGGAGTTTGGAATTCGAGAGGTTATATATATTTTATTCTATTATATGTTTGGTTCCCAGACACTAGCCATAGTATTATAATATATTTTTTGGTGCCTAGACCCGGGAGCCATCATCGTATGATATAATTTTGGGGCCCAGACCCTTGGGATCGAGCGAATCTGTTTTGAATATTAGTGATAACAGGGCCGTGTTTTGATTAAAGGTTTTTAACATTCAATGATGATGGGATTTTGTGTAGTGTTTGGATATATTTTTGGAAAGGTATTTAATATTGTTTAATTTCAAGATGGCACAGTTTAATATCCAAGAGTTTTTGAATAACCCAAATGTTCAGGAATTGTCAGAAACTAATGTAACTAAAGCTCACTGGCTCTCTATCTTAATGGCGTGTGGTGACCATGCAACGAATGGGACGATTAAGGCCCAAATCAAGTGTCTAGTCTTAGAAGCGTTGATAAATTCGGGAAAGTTGTCGGAAGAAAATATTGTAGCGGCTCGTGAACTTTTGGAGGAAGCTGAGGAAGAATTTTTAATAAAGTAAGGACTGTTCCTTAAAGTGAAGGCATGAAAGCAGATGGGGATGTTGAGGCTGAGATTCGTCGAATTTGATCAAGTTGGATGATGATGGCAAGTGCAAAGGAAATTGAAGAAAAAGAACAAGAACAAGCCCTAGAGATTTCAAGAGATGCGAGGGAGTTGGAAGCAAGGGAAATCGCAAGACGAGAAGAAAAAGAGAGAAGAGAGAAAAAAAAAACGATGCACGAAAGAAATGGAAGCAAGGCGAGAAGAAGAGAGAAAAGAAAAACGACATGTGCGGGAGTTGGAGCTGTTGCATGCTCGTGCACAGTCGGTAACGCAGACAGAGATGGCCCCTACTAAGCACAATCTAGTATTTAATGTGTTGGAAACCCAGACGTTAACTCCAAGGTTCACAGAAGAGGCCCCAGATGAGTTCTTTGATCGTTTTGAAACGGTCACATCGATGATGAAATGACCAGAAGATAAATGATCTGTGTTATTGCAGTGTGTGCTCTTTGGGAAAGGCCGCAGTGCTTACTTATCCTTATCTCAGATACAGAGAAAGGAGTATCAAAAAGTGAAGAGGAGTGTGTTGCAAGTGTATCAGATGACCCCTGAATATTATAATGAAATATTCTGAAGTTTGAGGAAGGATGAGAAAATTACTTTCCTGGATTACGCTTATAAGGCACGACGATGTTTTAAGAGATAGACAGAGGCTGCTAACGTAAGGGAGATTACTGACTTATAAGAATTGATAATACTAGAACAGTATCTACGAGGAATTCATGAACATATTCAAACGTACGTGAGAGAGAGGTGAAGAAACTTGATAAAGCCGCTTCGCTGAGTGAAGATTATAATACTATCAGTCATAAACCCTCCTCAGGAATGAAGTTTCAACCGTGGTTCCGACCAAGTGTCAAGTATTTGGTGAACCATGGAAACCAGTCCAGTAATAACTACTTGAACAAGTTCAACAGTTGAAGCGGAAGTAGCACTGGTACTATCCCTAAGCAGAGTGCAATAGTACCCCACCAAGAATCATCAAATCGCCCTCCTTCAAGTATCGTGAAAGACGTGCAGAAGGTTGATATTTTCTGTTTTAAGTGTGTCAAGAGAGGACATATCAGTAAGGCATGTTGGTCAAACCAACCGAAAGCAGTCGCCTAAGTGATTAAGGATGATTCGACTTCACAGAAGCAAAGACGAAGAAGCAGTTGGTGAGGTACAGAGAGGAAAATAGACCAGCCAACGTTTACACGACAAACAGGACGAACCCAAACAGCATGGATACCTTTAAACCATATATTTATGAAAGTATGTCAGCAGCAATAGACGGGAGTGAGCGAAAACCAATCAGGATATTGCACTAAACTGGTTGCAACTATAGTGTGGTGGTATGAGGAGTACACCCGTTCGTGGAACAGTCTCTCACAGGACTCGGTGATTTTGAAGGGATGAGGAGGTGAGGAGGTTACCCATATTTGCTGTTTGAAACTGTCATGCGAATTGGTGACAGGTAATTTTGGTTCTGCGGTAAAGGATTCATTAGCTGTCAAAGGAGTAGACGCCCTACTGGGCAATAAGGTTGATGGAGTGCCATTCGGGCCTTGTTCCATTGTAACGGAGAAACCTTTCAAGTATAGTCCTATGATTGAACTTGAGGAGGGCTTCCCGTATCTGTTTCCTAGTTATGTTACTACTAGGAGTATGACGAAGAGAGTGGCTGAAAAAGAAGAAAAAGAAATCGAAGGAGCAATGAACTTGGAGGATTTCTTTTCTGAAGAAGAAGATTCCCTTGATGGTGCGCAAGAAGAGAGCTCCCAAGTAGGCCCGAGCGAAGAGGAACGACAGACGAGCGGAAAAGACGACAAAGAAGAAATGGACTTGGAAGTAATAAAAAAATCAATGTTAGAAGTAGTACAAGTGAGTAGGAAAAGGCTGATAGGATTGCAACCGATGGATGCAACGTTAACAGAGTTATTGTACCGTGGGGTGGACGAGAAGGAGGCACAGCAGTCTCTGACCTGTATTATTTTAAGGATGGGTTACTTATGAGGAAGAATAGGCCCACCAATATCTCTGGAAATGCCGAATGGGGAATATATCGCCAGATACTAATTCCTGCACCGTTGAGAATACAGATGATCGCGGTAGCGCACAAGATCGGACATATAGGGATAAGAAAGACAATGGAGAAGATGATGAAACACTTATTCTGGCCAGGCATGCATAAGGATATGAGCCAGTTTTTCCATGTATGTCACTTATGTCTGATGCCTGAAAACCCCAACAAGGGCATCAAGGAAGCTCCCTTACGCCCGATGGAAATACAAGCAGAGCCTTTCAACAAAGGACTGAATATAATGTTGGCAGAAAAAGGGAAGGATCGAGAGGAAACAGACGGAGAAAATGTCCAGGATTTGAGGAAAGGAATCAGTGAGTAAAGGAAATTTTCCGTAGAAGGCATGAAGACGACGAGTCAAGGACGAATGAACAAAAGCTTCGGTATGAAGACTACGATCAGACAGGTAGCGGTAGGACATCAGCTGTTGGTCTATTCATCGAAAAGGAGATTCCCTTTTGCCAACGAATTCCAAGAACCATTTCGGATCTTGGAGGAGAGCAGTGACCAGACCTACTTTATCAAGCTACCAGGAATGAAGAAAAATATGAGGAAGGCCATATTAACTTCGAAGCACCTGATTTCGACAAGAAATTCTTTATCCAAGTGGATGCGTTGGATAATAGGATTGGAGCTGACTTATTGCAAGAAGATAATGAAGGAATTCTTCGCCCTATTTGCTTTATGACGTCGAAGCTGAAGAAGCAGCAACGAGTTGACTCGACAGTTGAAAAAGAACTACTTGCATTAGTCACAGCAATCAACAATTTTGAGGTCTTTGAGAACCAACCACAAAATGAAGAGATTACATTGTATTCGGATCATAATCCTCTAACTTTGGTTAATAAGAGGAAAAATAATAATCAAAGGTTAATTAGGTGGTCATTATGTTTGCAATCCTATTGTATTAATGTAAAGCATACGAGTACATCAGATAAAGATAACGTGGTTGTAGATTATTTATCTCGGGATGAATCGATGGATTCAGGCATGGAATAAATAATCTTTTTTGGGGGGAGCTATCTTACGAAACTGGACTAGTGTAGAGTAAATACAGTAGTTTATTAATGATTTTATTTATATTGTATTTGTACATTGAAGAGATGAATAGCCATCGCATAAAATAAGTTTCCTCTTGTGTAGACGTAAGTTTATTATGTAAATTACGTAAGACTTTCATCGTTAATTTCATTGTATTCTTTATTCAAGTCAGTATATGTAAATCTACGTTATTTTTAAGAATTAACTTTTTTGTTTCACGTAATTTTCTTACGAAGTCTTACGTAATCTCTTTGAGAGTGGTATGTGACCATACAAAATAGGAGCAAGGGCATATGTAATGTTCTTTTATATTTCTTTAGAGGTATTGCGTCATGTTTGTGAGAGAATACACAATATACTATGTGCTTTGGAAAGTTCGCAAAAAACCTAGTGATAGGATGTTATCTTTTTTTTTTTTATTTCGGGGACAAAGGGTGGGCGGAGCTAGCTAACTGAGAGAGCCGTCTGGCACTGAGTAAGTACACGTATGAGAGAGTAATACTTGGTAACTCTGACGCCTTAGCCCAGCCTCCATGCTTTCTAGATCTTTGGGAAGTTTCTGGAAGTAGCTAAGTTTCATATATAAAGGCAACCCCAGGGTTACATAGATAGATAGAGAATTCCAGACTAAGACACAGCCATCTCCACCCTCTCTCTTATTCTCACACAAAACTCAGTGTATTGTTTTAAAAGTGTTCAGTGAAATAACAGAGTTTTGGTGTGAGTACTTATAAAATTTCTCTTAGAGGTTTTGTAAACGGCCCAGTAGGAAGGTGATAGGTTCTTATATTTTGATCTGGTTATCTATTTTCATTAAGTTTCAAAATTAAATATTGTTTTCAGTTTTAATTTCAAGTGAAACAAGTGATTGTATAATTTTTATTAAGTATTTCTTTTGTCTTAGTCTAAGGTTTATTCAGATTTAATATTTAAAGTCAAGTAATTATATAATTTTCAGATTGTAACATTTTTGTCTTAATCTAATTTTTTTTCAGACTTAATACTTCGAGGTATTTATTTATTTTATGTAAATTCTTTCGAAATATTGTAATTTATATAGAATATATCTATTTTTTTAAAGAGTGTATTATTTCAATCATTAGTGTTCAATGCATATTCGCTCGTATCCTGTTAATGAGCCGAAGTTAGAGTTAATTGAATATTTGTAATAATAATTACCCAGTTGAGTTTTGAGTGTACTTAAGAGACCTTTGGATATTCAGTGTTTTATATATTGCTGTCTAGGAGCTATTTAACTGTCTCAAAGTTCGTGTATGTTTGCAACTGTATTGTATTAATGTAAAGCAAATGAGTATATCAGGTAAAGATTACGTGGTTGCAGATTATTTATCTCGGGCTGAATCGATGGATTCAGGCCCGGAATAAATAATCTTTTTTGGGGGGAGCTATCTTACAAAGCTGGTCTAGTATATAGTAAATACAGTAGTTTATTAACTATTTTATTTATGTTTTATTTGTCCATTGAAGAGATGAAAAGCCAGCTCCTAAAATAAGTTTCCTCTTGTGTAGACGTTAGTTTATTATGCAAATTACGCAAGATTTTTGTCGTTCATTTCATTGTATTCTTTATTCAAGTTAGTATATGAAAATTTACGTTATTTTTAAGAATTAACTTTTTTATTTCACGTAATTCTGTTACGAAGTCTTACGTAAACTGTTTGTGAGTGCTCTGTGACCATACAAGATAGGAACAAGGGCTTACGTAATGATCTTTTATATTTTTTTAGAGGTATTGCGAGATGTTTGCAAGAGAATACGCAATATGGCATGTTCTTTGGAAAATTTGCGAAAAACCTAGTGATAGGATATCTTTTTTTTTTTATTTCGGGGACCATTGGTGGGCGGAACTAGCTAACTGAGAGAGCTGTCTGGTGTTGTGTGGTTACACGTTCAAGAGAGCAACAATTGTTTACTCTCACGCCTTAGCCCAGTCCCCTAAGCTTCCCAGATCTTTGGAAAGTTTCTGGAAGTAGCTAAGTTTTATATATAAAGGCGACACCAGGGTTACATAGATAGACAGAGAATTCCAGCCTTAAGACACAGCCATCTCCACCCTCTCTCTCACTCTTGCACGCAACTCGGTGTATTGTTTTAAAAGTGTTCAGTGAAATAACAAAGTTCTGGTATGACTAGTTTTTTGTGGGAAGGTGATAGGTTCTTATATTGTGATCTAGTTATCTATTTTCATTAAATGTCAAACTTACATATCGTTTTCACATTTAATTTCAAGTGAAATATGTGATTGAATAATTTTCATAAGTATTTCTTTTGTCTTAGTTTGAAATTTACTCAGATTTAATATATAATAGTCCGTTAATTATATAATTTTCAGATCGTAACATTTTTGTTTTCACCTAAGTTTTGTTCAGGCTTAATATTTTGCGTGATTCATTTGTTTTATGTAAATTCTTTCAAAGTGTTTTAATTTATATAGAATATATTTATTTTTGTAAAGAGTGTATTATTTCATTCATCAGTGTTTAGTGCATATTCGCTCGTATCCTGTTAATGAACTGAAGTTTAAGTTATTTGAATATTCTTGATAATAATTACCCACTTGAGTTTTGAGTGTACTTAGAGACCTTTTGATATTCAGTGTTTTATATATTGCTGTCTGGGAGTTATTTAACTGTCTCAGAGTTCGTGTGTTAATATTTTCAAGTGTAACGCACTTAATGTAAAAGCAAGAGGTTGTATATCTTGCCCGTCGTGATATATATATTTTATTATATGGTTGGTTCCCAGACACGAGCCATCATCGTATAATATATGTGTGTATGTATATATATATATATATATATATATATATATATATATATATATGTATATGTATACATATATATATATATTTGTATATATATGTGCATATATTCAAATAAGCCATATATATTTTTGATACATTAATGTCTGGATTCTCTTAACGACCTCGGGATCAGAGCCCCAGGCGAAATCACACAAAGACAAGAGCTTGGCTCCGGCCGGGAATCGAACCCTGGTCGGCAAGCTTGTATAGACAGTGACTAAGCCACTTGGCCACGAAGAAAGATATATATATATATATATATATATATATATATGTATATATATATATATATATATATATATATATATATATATATTTGCATATATATCTATATATATACATATACATACATATAAATATATATAGTCTACATATATATATATATATATATATATATATATATATATATATATATATATATATATATATATATATATATATATATGTATATATATATATATATATATATATATATATATATATATATATATATATATTTATATATGTATTTATATATATATTTATATATAGTGTACAGATATATATATATATATATATATATATATATATATATATATATATATATATATATACATATACAGTATATATATATATATATATATATATATATATATATATATATATATATATATATATATAGGCCCTCAACAAGCTTATGAAGAAGGTTGAGTGAATGCAAATTTCTCCAAGTTTTGAGAATAATTTTTATAATCCATTCCAGATAGAGAATCAAGTTTCAGGAAAGATAAAACATGACGGCAATCATGTGTTTCATAGTGTTTCAGCCACACGCGGCCTGTTTTGTACTTCGGGATACAAGTCATGCAGTTCCTTCTTTTCATATCATAAATACTAATTCTTCTGAAAGAGGCGTTCTTGCGTGGTAAGATATTTTAGGATACGTAAAGAAAGATATGAGAATTGTATGTTATCTGTTTTTCTATTCAATGATACGGAAATGTATATTTTAGTATATTTTAGGAAGCGTAGAAAAAGAGAAGAGAATTGTATCATATCTTCATTTTTTTCTTTTAGAATACAAAAAGATATTACATTTCATACGTTAGTAGAGAAATAGAAACTGTAACATATTTCTATTTACTTTGTCATGGTAAGAAAAGTTATTACATAGTAATTTTTATTATACGCGGTAAGGAAAGAGATAATAAGAATAGATTTTAGATTCTCATTGTTGTTCTCACGTGCGTGCTCGTTTTAAAAGAGATATACAGTACATACGTGCTACGTGATATTATGAATTAAAGAAAAAAAAAACATTTATAGGCATGGAAACTGTACACGCGGACTACAAACTAAAAATGCTGTCATGCAGACAGAGACATTAACTACTTCCTACTATCTCCTTGAAATCTACTTTAAACAGTGGTAAGAGAAGGTTTTACAGACAGACATATAGTAACTCTTTCATACTAGACAGAGACAGCCAGTAACTATTTCATGCTATCGCCTTGAAATCTACTTAAAAAAGTTATAAAAGTGGGTTTTACTAACAGACAGGCAGACAGTATTGATCTCACACTATTTCATGAAAATCCACTTAAGAATTTACAATACTTATGGAAAAAAAATAAGGAAAGAAAACTCAGATGTTGAGTATCTTTGCTACAAGTAAAAGTGTAAGGGGAGAGAGAGAGAGAGAGAGAGAGAGAGAGAGAGAGAGAGAGAGAGAGAGAGAGAGAGAGAGAGAGAGAGAGAGAGCCACTGTGACGTTTACCGATTAGCCAGACAGTATTACACTGGATCTTTCTCTCTGGTTACGGTTTACTTTCCCTCTATCTGCACATGCATCGAATAGTCTGGCTTATTCTTTACAGATTCTCTTCTGTCCTCATACACTTAACAACACTGAGATTACCAAAGAATTCTTCTTCACCTAAGGGGTTAACTACTGCACTGTGAATGTTTAGTGGCCACCTTCCTCCTGATAAGGGTAGAAGAGACTCTTTAACTATGGTAAGAAGCTCTTCTAGGAGAAGGACTCCGAAATCAAAACATTGTTCTCTAGTCTTAGGTAGTGTCATAGTCTCTGTAACGATATCTTCCTCTGTCTTTGGTTAGAGTTCTCTTGTGCGAGGGTACACTTGGGCACTTAATTCGATCTAATTTCCTTTCCTCTTGTTTGGTTAAAATTTTTATAGTTTATATAAGAAATATATATTTCAATGTTATTACTGTTCTTAGAATAATTTATTTTTCCTTTTTTTTCCTCACTGAGCCATTTTCTCTGTTAGGGCGCCTGGGCTTATAGCATCCTGCTTCTCCAGCTAGAGTTGTAGATTAGCAAGTAACAATAATGTGACGGGCCAAGAGTACGTTGTGAGTCAAAGGCGAGATGAATGCAACTGACTAACTTTACTACAGACACATCGAGTATGCATACACACTAGGTCCCGGTAAGAAGGTCACAAAATACAAACTTGCTATTTCTTGTCCAACTGGCAACCGGTTCTGTTAACAGTTAACAATGAAGTAGGCAGCCAGGTTAATAGGAGTTGCTGTCAGCGCGAGGGGAGAGCGAAGATACAAAGGATAATATATACAAAAAAGAGAAATGTCGTACTATGTATGATCGTGTGACATACTGGTCCTACAATAATAATAATAATAATAATAATAATAATGAAAATAAAAATAATACAAATGCTTATATATAAGTGAAAATTACCCTTAGGTTTAGGGCCGTATAAAGGCCGATTCACACGACCCGTTTTCTTTCCGACAGGCTGGGTGGTGGCTAACCGCCGTCGAAATGTTGTAGATTCCCACGAGGCGTTCCGTATCCGTTTACTTAGACTCTGTCACGTTAGGACAGAGTAAATTACGATAATTTCGACACTTTAAGATGTTGGTTGATAACTGTGTTGATAAAATAAGTTATGCAACTTCATAATGCTTAATGCACCATGCCAAGAATTTTAAAATTGTGATAAACTTACCTGTTTTATTTAATGCATCTCCAGTCATTTTCCATATCTTTTATTTATGTAAATTATTTCTATACATCTTGTTTGCCATGTCAAACATCTCATACCCTTGAAAAAGTTCAATTAACCTCTCATACATGGTGTCAACAACAAACTAACTAATTTCTATGACTATACTATGAGGAAAAGTCGGGGTTGTAGGCCACGAAACGAACAGGTACGATACAGGTCCTCGTTCACATAAAACATCATCCACCCGTTGGTTGGGACGGGTGGCTTTTGTCCGTCAAACCGGACGAGGTTTCTTGGAAAGAAAGCCGGGCCGACTCGGACGGCTGACGTCCGAGGGCTGCCATCAGCCTAACGGGTCGTGTGAACAGTTGTATTTGAATACACATAAGAAAGCTAGACGCCGGTTAACCGACGGCCAGCCTGTTGGAAAGAAAACGGGTCGTGTGAATCGGCCTTTAAGGGGAGGGGCCCAGGGGCCTTGGCCCCGGTGTAAAGAATTCAAGCTACCCCCAGTTTCAAGCTTACCCCCCCCCCCCTCCCCCGGTAACTTTAAACCGGTTTCAGATTACCGGGGAGGTAGTTTGAAACCGGTTTCAAGCTACCCCCCATGTTTTCAAGTTACCCCCTCATCGAAATAGAAAATAATCAATATGACAGTGCACATATGCATCATGCATTTATTGCCGACTTCGCAGCAGTAGAAAAAAATGTTTATTTTTGTATTTAAGAAAAAGAATTGTTTTCTTTTATCATCTCAAAAAGATGCCATTCATGTGCTTCAGGTGCATGAGCTTCACACGGCAATATGCGTGGAGAAATTGACACAAAAGTCAACAACGAGGTGTGTACTTTGTTGCTATACTCTTTCAAATTTACGAAGAAGTTTAAGATGTACTTAAAGACAAAAACACACATGCCATATTTCCGACATTGTGTTTCGAAAATAAAGAGAAAAGGATACAATTTTATAGTTATAATTAATACCATTACTTGAACTTTAAGTCTATAAAAACTCAACTTCAACTTGTTATTGTTTCGTAACATGATTCAGTCGTACTATAAAGAAACGAGAGACAAAATTGCCACTTTTTGGATATAGTTTCTCAGGTCAGCGATGGACGTTCATTAATCGTCTTTTTACAGAAACTATCCCTTATTAACCCTGCTTGCCTTGCGGGCAGGTAATGGCAGGAACCACCTGCGACGATAGTAGCTTGCTGCTTGCGCTGCACACCCAGATGTAGGAGAGAGAGAGAGAGAGAGAGAGAGAGAGAGAGAGAGAGAGAGAGAGAGAAAATTACAAACGCTGTAACAGAGATGCTCCAATCAAGGGAGACACAAAAAGCACTATAAACTTTTCGTCAGCCAGAATGTAAGTTTATCCATCCTCATACAGAGCAACAGTAGGGATACGATATTTACTTATTATTATTATTATTATTATTATTATTATTATTATTATTATTATTATTAGCCAAGGTGCAACCCTACTGGGAAGAGAAACAAATAAGTAGAAAGAAATAAAGGAAAGATATAAAGTTGGAATACAAAAATAACAAGAAGGCAAATGGGTATTGTATCATTAAAGAAATGTTTAAAGCAAACTGATAACAAGAAAATATAGTGAGCATGTTGATATGCCAACAAAAATAATACAATAACTATTGTAAGAGACTATATGACAAAAGAAAACAAAGAAACATTTTGGCTGTGGCTTATAGAGAATTTTTTTTTTTTTTTTTTTTTTTTTTTTGATAGGTGGTCGATTCCCAAAGGAGATTACTACAAAAAATTAGTGAGGTGAGAAGGTCTACTACGAAGTCGAAAATAATGCACCGTGTGTTTTTCTCTTTAGATAGACCTAGACCTTCGTAAATTTAACAGGATTTAGTCTTCCAAGATTGGCTTTTTCGTTTTCCGAAGCCCTTTTTGGGTACTTGGTGTTCACTACGTAGTCATAAATGATATCGAGGTTGTCCGATTTCCGTTCAGCAGCCATACTGACGACTTTTTGGACAAGTGATGCTGTGATCGGGTTAACCCGGGTTGATACACATCCCAACACACCAGAGATCAAAGGCTTACTACCCTGTACAAGATAATCAGATAAGAAAAGGGGGTTTGATTTGCGGCCCAAGGACGAGAAATGGTCATTGTAACTATAGTCCTCTTTGTGGTCATCCCGATGAATTAGGGAACGCTAGACTTGTGTGCAATAGTATTATGCATCATGCAAATTTACTCACTGAATGTGTCTTAAGTTCGTTTTGAATAAAAAAAAAAAAAAAAACATAAAGGTTGGCCGTATCGCTCGTGCTTTTATCACTGCACTTGTATAATAATCGCAAAGAAGAACCAAGACAAAAACTGGATAAAACATGACATCAATAAATTCTACAAATAGAGGAAACCGTACATGTAGAGACATGTAACCTAAAAATTTTGTGCTGACACTGGTCAAAAGCATTTGATTAATATTCATAAATGACGAGATACTACCAAAAACAAAAGGGGGTACTTTGAAACCAGGGGGGTAGCTTGAAACCGTCTTCAAATTACCCCCGGGGGTAGCTTGAAACCGGTTTCAAGTTATCCCCCGGTAGCCTGAAACCGATTTCAAAGTACCGAGGGGTATGATTTGGAGGGGGGTAATTTGAAACCGGTACACCGGGCCACCCACCAAGAGGGGGCCTCCCACCAATAAAACCAATACATTTTAATCTAGTATTATAATTGAGCACTTATATTACCCCTACTAGCCAAATTGAAAATGATTAAGTTTGAAAATAACAGTTGTTTCCTATATACGAATATTACAAACTTTGCGTCACGATGGTTGTTAGTTGTGTTTGAAATTGTAATGATTTGTGACTGAAAACTAACATACCTCAGTATTCATTGTATTACGACCCAATCAGGTTTCTAAGACGTGTCATGGTTAGAATGCAACTTAATCTACTGTATATGTCCCAAGCGAGATAATAGCATATACTGTATAAGTGTATCTGAATTGCCTTAATTATAAAAACTGGCCACACAGTACTACATTGGATCCCTCTCTCTGGTTACGGCTCATTTCATCTTTGCCGACACATACACAGAATAGTCTGGCCTATTCTTTACATATTCTCCTCTTTCCTCATACACTTGACAACACTGAAATTACCAAATAATTCTTCTTCTTTCAGGAGGTTTAACCACTGCAAGGTAATTGTTCAATGCCTACTTTCCTCATGGTAAGGGTAAAAGAGACTCTATAGCTATGGTAAGCTACTCTTCTAGGAGAAGGACACTCCAAAATCAAACCATTGTTCTCTAGTCTTGGGTAGTGCCATAACGTCTGTACCATGGTTTTCCACTGTCTTGGGTTAGAGATCTCTTGCTTGAGGGTACACTCTGGCCCTCTATTCTATCTTATTTCTCTTCCTCTTTTCATTTTGAAGGTTTTATAATTTATATATGAAAGATTTATTTTGATGTTATTGTTTTTAAACTTTTCTTGTAGTAGTTTATTTAATTATTTACTCAATGGGATGTTTTCCCTGTTGGAGCCCTAGGGCTTATAGCATCCTGTTTTTTCAACTAATGCTGTACCTTAGCAAATAATAATAATAATAATAATAATAATAATAATAATAATAATAATAATAATAATAATAATAATGCTAGCCACGCTTACGGCTCCCTTGCGCTCAGATGAAATATTCGAAGAATTAACCTCTGGCTACAATGTTAATAAGTTCCTAAGAGTAAGTAGACATTATATATTTTAACTTGTAACCATTTGCAATTACGTTAAATATCTTTCCTTTTCTTAATCCTTATTCACAAATAACCCATTGCCAAGCAAATAAAGCTGGAAGTGACATCTAAGCTACAGTGGTGATAGAAAAAAAGCCACTTACTCTGAAACCCTCATCCTCTTCCTCTCCTTTAGTGATGCCAGTGCTTGAAATAATTTTCAAGATCTTGAAAACTTAACCAAAGCTTTAACAAAATCAGTCAAAGAAATGGGAAAGATTAGAAAATTGGACCAGTTCTTTGAGCGCTGTGATGAAAGATTATTTTCCACACACTTGAAGCAGCAACTAGAAAGGATGGCAATCGTAGAATATGTATGCATGGGCTGTTTCGTCGTCAAAATCGCAATGGAAAAGTCATAACAAGAAATTGGTCATGTTCCTCTTCCACAAAGGGATGTTTTTATTGCTTTATGTGCACATTGGTGAGCTTAAATACAGAAAAATTTGAGTCTGCTCTGCTCTCATCTACCGGATTTTGTGATTGGAAATATTCCCAGTAACGTTTACATAATCATGAGCAGTCAGTAGAACATCTGAAGGCTACAGTATTTTCAGTAGAAGGTTAAAAGCAGTCGGGCATGTGGATACAAAACGGACACAACAGGTTGAACACCTTAAGCAGTATTGGAGATCAGTATTGAAAAAAGTAGTTAGCATTATTCACTTCATTGCTGAACGGGGCTTAGTATTTAGAGGGGGACAGCGAATTGGATGGTTTGCCTAGAAATGGAAATTTTCAAGGGACTCTTGAACTTATTTCCCGAACAATGACTTTCTTGCACATCATATCAAAACAAGCCAATCGTGGGAAGGGTTACACAAACTATTAGTTATCTACTATCATGGAAGAAGTTATCAGCATGATGGGTGAAAAAATCCCCAGAGAAATTATTTCTAGAGTAAAGAAGTCCAAAAACTACTCAGTCTCTTTGTACTCCACACCTGATGCAGCCCACATTGACTAACTGACCCTTGCACTGAGGTACATAGAGGTAGATAGACCTGTGAAATGCTTTGTAACCTTTATGGCAAACAAAGGGATGGTGCTGTAGATATGTTCAATGCTCTGAAGAAATCTTTGAACACATGACGTAGACCTTTGAAACTGCCGTGAACAAAGCTACGACAGTGCATAAGCAAGAAGTAACATAAACAACGCTCTTCAAGCCAAAGTAAGAGAAGAGAACTGTCTTGCATCTAGGATTCCTTGTGCAGCACATACATTTTAACCTGGTTGGTAAAATGCTGTAGAATGCTGCTCAGGTGCTGTAAATTTCTTTGATTTCCGTGAAAAGTTGTTTGTTTTCTCCAAAATTTCAATCCATCGGTATTATCTTCTGGATTAGGCTTTAAAGAATAATGATTCATCATTGACTCTCAGACATGTCACAACAACCCGCTAGTCTTACAGAGCTGATGCAGCGAAGGCTCTTAAGCATGATTATTAGCAAATTAAGGAGGTACTTAAACATATCGTTGATGACATTGAAGGAAAAAGGTGTGTACGCTGTGAACCAGATGGGCTGTTAAAACAGGTGAATCAGCTTGAAACAGGAATTTACATCACCTCATGGAATTATATTCTGCAAAGAACAAAAGAAACTAATAAAACTTGACAACACGCAAAATTTGATCTAAATACAGCTGTGGCATCACTGACTAGCTTGAAAGGCTATGTTACATCAAAGCATTACTCCTTCCACACTTATGAAAAAGTAGGTGAACAGCTATTTTAGTCTGGTTCAGCATACTATAAGCAGACATAATCTTAGCAGAAGCACCGTAATGTGTGTCTGAACCCAAAATATGATGGACATGCAGAAGAAGTACAACTCAGCCCTTCTGAAAAATACAGAACACAAACTTTCTTGCCTGTCATTGATCAGTTCATCTCTTCTCTCGACCAACGTCAACGACTATAATCATACAAACAGAAATCAAGTCAATTTATTTTTTTAGACATCTGCAAAAGCTTTCTTTAGATGAACTTCATGACAGAGCAAAGCAACTCGTTAGGGCATATCTAGATGACTTGGATATTACATTTAAGGAGAAACAGTGTCAGTTTGTAACATTTGATAATATATTCACAGACGAGGAGCCAACAGATATGAACGCTGAGCTTTTCTTGTGTTGACTTATATTGGGAAAGGGTGTGCAAGACACTTTCCCAAACATAGACATAGCCCTACGAATATACTTTGTTTTGATGGTGTCAAACTGCAGTGGGGAGCTCTCTTTCTTAAAGATAAAATGAATTGAAAACAGATTAAGGACATCCATAAAACAGAATCGTTTTTTAAATCTGACTATAATGAGCCCCGAATCAGATATATTGCGTGAACTGGATTTCAACGAGATCATCAGGCAATTTGTAATAAGAAAATAAAGAAAAGTGGTGAGAAAGTAATCCTGGCTATATATATAAGTAAGAATGGGCTATTATAGTTATGTGTTAGTTACATTATTATTTGTATATAAATAATTGTAACTATATATTTTAAAAATATGGTAATAACAACTCATACTTTTTTTATTTTGTGTTTATGCATATTAATAACATCAAGACTAGTCCCATTGTAGTGTTTACAAAATAAAACTGTCGTACTAATATATTAGTATTACTGTATTTTGTCTACTAGATTAATTAGACTATAGTTTGTAGTGAATGCAATGTGAGTTGGAAAGGGGGCCTCCCACCAGAGTGGGCCCCAGCTTAATCTGGCCTTGCTTAAGTTGTAGTATTCGTTTGAACACTGTTAGATGGTTGACGTTGGTCTATCTAAGTTCTTGTAATATGTATCAAGGCTCAACATAAATTTATATATATACACACACATACACACACCCATATATATATATATATATATATATATATATATATATATATATATATATATATATATATATATATATATATATATATATATATATATATATATACCGGTATATACAGTATAGAAGCGGTTTGTGAAAAGTATATATAAATCGAAGAGTTGACAAGTCCTTGTGGCTGTTAAGCATATATGCACAAAACACGCTTATTCATATATATATATATATATATATATATATATATATATATATATATATATATATATATATATATATATATATATGTATATATATATACATATATATATATATATATATATATATACATATATATATGTATATATATATATATATAAAACTATATATATATATACATATATATATATATATATATATATATATATATATATATATATATATATATATATATATATATATATATATGTGTGTGTGTGTATATACATTTATTTACATGTGTATATGTATATAGTTAGATAGGTAAATATGTATATATACACATGTATATATATATATATATATATATATATATACATATATATATATATGTATATATATACATACACACACACATATATATATATATATATATATATATATATATATATACATATGCATGAAGTCTTCACCTTTTATTATATCGAAAGTACTTTATTAAAGCATTTTCCTTCCCCATTTTAAGGTAATTTGATTACAAACATTCTGAGTAAGGAAATAATATCAAGACTAATTGAAATCAATAAGGATAGTAGCTGTAAGTTATTACGATTTTTTACAGGATACTTCTTTCATACACAACACGGTTATTTGTAGATATGAAAGAGATCCGTGCTGCAATATCTACTGTGTGTAAGGAATCCTTGGAGTTAATGAAATAGGAAATAGAGGTAAAGCTTTCAGTCTTTTTTCCCAATGTTATCGGTAGCCTGATGCAGCCTCTCCAATGCCTTCTATCAAAGACATCTCCTTCAACCAAACGTTTTCATTCCACATCACCCTTCACCTTATCTCGCCATCTAATTCTCTGTCTCCCTCTTGATCTTCTATCTCTAAAAGGATCCTCCCAAGCCCTCCTCACTCCCTCCCCACCATCCCTCTTCAACAAGTGCCCACACCATTTCAGTCGTGACACTCTTATTACCTCTGTAATCTTTACTACGCCTTATATACTTATTATTTCATCATTTTCCATTCTTTGAAGTATTGATGTTCATCTAATCCACCTCAGCATTCTCATCTCTGCTCTTTCAAGTTTTGTTTTCTCTTTTCGTCTTAGAGCCTACGTTTCTGATTCATACATTAACACTGGTCTTATTACTGTGCTATGGATCTTGACTTTTAGCTTGATTGGCCTTTTCTTATCACATACCACAACTGCTACCTCCCTACACTTCCCCCAGGCTTCTTTTATTCTTTTCTCAGCTTCAGTTTCACATCCTTCCTCCTGACTTATAGTAGATTCCAAGTGTCTAAAATGTTCCACCTGTATTATAACTGAGCCTCTACTTGCATGCATAACTATCCAGTCCCTTAACTTACTGCTCACCATTGTGTCAGTCTTATCCACATTTACCCGCAACCCACCCCTCTCCAAAGTCTCTTGCCACTCTACCACTCTTCTCTGTAATTCTTTCTCATTTTCTTCAGTAATCACCAAATCATCTGCTTATAGCACATCGCACAACTCTCCCTTTTTAATCCCTTCACTTAACGCATCCAAGACCAACATACATAAAAATGGGCTTAATGCTGATGCTTGGTGTAATCCAACACTAACTTGTCCTTGTTCTTTTGTACATCATTTCAGCCATTCCAACCAACTTCTCCGGTACTTTCCTCTTCCTCTTGATATTCTACCAAAAGCCTTCTCTAGATTCACAAAAGCAATGGAGAGCTTCTGGTTTCCCTCTAGCCTTTTCCCTCTCCCCCTTTATGAATGCATACTGCTGTTTCCCATTCTTTACAACAATCTCTCGCCTAGTACCCTCTAAAGAATTTTCAAATCATACTCTGTTAGTGCAATTCCCCTGTCGTTACCATAATCCCTGACATCATCTTTCTGCTCAAATATAGGCCTTATTTCCTCTTTTCATGTTCCTTTTAATAAATTCAACATCAATTCTTCCTCCTCTGTCGCTAGTATCTTGACCATTTCAATTTGAAACTCTGATGGGCCTGGTGCTTTGCCATTCTTCATTTTACTCCATGCTCGCTTCACTTTTACATTCTGTATCTCCATCATTGGCGCCTCCACCTTCTGTGCTTCTGCCAGATCCTCTCTCTCACTTTCAGTATTCCAGAGTTGTTCAAAATATTAATATCTCCATCCTCATGTCATGTACTGCCATCTTTTTCCTTGATAACTCCAAGTTTCCCCAAATACTGTCTTGGCCTTTTCCTCAAGTTTAAAAGTATATAGATATCCTTGGTTCTCGGTGACCAGAAAATTTGATCCCAGAAAATTCGGTCCCGAAAATTATTAGTAAACTACCCATGAAAACCTTAATTTAACTGATCCGGATTAATATGAAATAAAATAAATATGTTATATTCATAAGAATAAAAAACAACGAATATAACAGAAAAATTGTATTCATAATATTCGAGAAGTTAGGAAATTGAGACCGAGAAAATTCTGGTCCGAAAAATATTGATCCGGGTTGTTTATTAATATACTCCCCCCCCCCCCAAAAAAAAAGATTTAACTGATCATAATAAATAAAGAATGGAATAGAGAAATAATTGTATTAATAAAAGATTTAAAAATCACATGTGTAAACCAACTAAAAATATATTTATACTGTTGCTTTTTACTATACATTAAGCAAGAAATTAGGGGTATATCAAATTTAAACCATTAAAAAATACATACATGATATTTCCTTTTTAGCAAACACAGTAAAAAAAAAAAAAAAAAAAAAAAAAAAAAAAAAAAAAGAGTTGAGTGGGTGTGAGAACATTCTGTCCAGAAAATTAAACCGAAGAATTTAATGAATGAGCAATAGCCTTTGGGAAGGTTTACTTA
>NC_090729.1:68815149-68837649 GCF_036898095.1 Palaemon carinicauda | reverse complement strand
TGTATGTAGCCTTTATATGTATGTATGTGTAAAGGTGCATACATGCACATGACTATTCCTTTTATTCATACATTATTCGTTCTCATGTTGTGCCTGCTGCTTGTTCGTTTCCAAGAATTATCTTAAGTATTTAAAAAGACATATTTTAATCTATTAAAATCATAATCAAAATCGCTTCTTGCTTCAATAACTGGTCTAAAAATAATGACTCGAACTCATGAGAATTTTGATTAAAATGTTTCTTAAGTCAAGTTAAACTTTCGCGGTAAATTAAGTTCGCAGTGACCCTGTTTCTGTGGTTTATATCTTTGATAACTTTATCAAATCTCTCAAGTGTTTCGATGACTTGAAAGTTGTCTTCAAGTCTTTGTTGAGCATTACCAGATGAGAAGAGAAACAATGGTATCAGAGTTCATAGCTTCATTCAAATAAAGTTTAAATTTGAATCGTAAAATTTGCCTGAAACTCTTGTCATTATCGGGAAATTTATTCACTTTACCTAAGAGTCACACCATCATCATCATCATCATGCGTAACTAGTCCTCTGCAGGACTAAAACTTCAGACAAGTCCTTCCACTCGCGTCTATTCATGGTCTCTCTATACCTGCAAATCTTCTAAGCTCATCAATACATCGTCTTCTCTTTCTTCCCCTGCTTGTTTTGCCATCTCTAGGGACCAATTTTGTTATTCTTAATGCCATCTATTATCTGTAATTCTCATTATATGTCCTGCCCATGTCCATTTCTTTTTCTTACAAGTTAGAATATTTTAAAATTTAGTTCGCTCTCGTATCCATGCTGCTCTTTTTCTGTTTCTTTGTGTTATTCCCACTTGCTCTCGTAAGAGTTTATCTTATGAAATTCTATTTTAGTTATGTAAGATGGGTTCAAAGTCGCCTGGTTATATGATACAGTTTCAGGAGTCCAACTCAATTAATACAAAATGTCAGTGGGAGCTCGGTTCCTCAAATGTGTTTCAAATTTCGGTAACTAAAGAATCGCTGGCAAATCAGCGCGATTGTTTATGTAAGTAAACAAGTATACGTAAGTAGACAAGTATACATACTACGACGCCTGTACAACAATTCGAGTTGTACCTTACACCTTCATTATACCATCGCGGTTAGTAGCTTTTTTTTTGTATGTCCTTTTCTATAGTTATATTTTCACTTGCCTAATTACCTTTTTCACCTGTTTTATTATTATTACCGTCGTCATATCGATCATACTTTGTATCCTGCTGGTACCTTTAAACTTCAATCAATGTATCTCATTAGTGTGTTCAGTTGTAAATCATTTTTCAATTTTTTTCTTCTATTTTTTTTTTCTTTTTTAATAAAGTAGGCCTTTTAAATTTTGAGCAATACTTCTCATTATGTTATCATTCTAAGTAATTTGATCATTATTCTTATTTTTTTCTTTTAGTTCTATATATTAACAATGTCTTTACCATCAATTGCAGCCTGAACTCAGCATAAGCACCGAATAGAATGAACTAGATCTATATTTACAATAGATTTATTATATAAAACCATTCATTAACAGATTAAAGAAAGGTAGAATAATAATTATTGAAATGGAAGAAGAGAAAATCTTCAATTACAGAATGATATCAGCCAGTCTGGTCATGTGGGTTTAATTCAACATTGATCATCTATTAGTTAACTGACGGAAGGATAATTGTCCAATTATACACCAACGAGAAGACGAGATTCTCAGATTAATGATAATCCCTCCGACTAACAAGGAGCAAGTTGTCAATTTCTCTCTCTCCAGTAGCTAACATGAATGTTTCATTATTAACTTACTATCACTTCTAATTGATTTCCCAGGTTGATTATAGTTAAGATTGAATAGTTAAAACCCAAAGAGTAAAACTAAAGTACAGTATATTCTAAAAAAATGTAAGAAAAGTAAATGAACATGGCGAGGACTTATAATGAAAATGACAGATAATAGATGGATATTAAGAATAATATATATATACAGTATTTATATATATATATATATACATATATATATATATATATATATATATATATGTATATATATATAGATTTATATACAGTATATATATATATATATATATATATATATATATATATATAAATTTATAAATATATATATACTGTACATATATGTATATATATATATATATATATATATATATATATATATATATATATATATATATACATATATGTATGTGTGTGTGTACACACTTACATATATATTAAGATTATCTATGAAAAATATAACCTGAGACTGCATATTTTTAATGATTAAATGGAAAACAGATAATCATAGAGTTACATCAATTAAAGAGCAAATTCATCTAATGACTTGAAATAATTTATATAACATGAAGCCTTTAAATGTCCGATGCAAATTGCTTGATAATTACATTTTGAATTACTCTCTAACTTACTATGGGTGTATTTCATGATTCTCAATCAGTGTGTATGTTGTTTATTGTTATCGGAATATCATATGATAGATGTGGATAAATTTGTTCAGAAATTAACCTGAATATATCTGTGCTAAAAAATGCTGACAAATATGTAAGGATTTTCCATTTAATGTATTACAAGTTTGGCGTATTGAATTAGACTAATTTATTACCGTTTTATGGGAAAACAACTACTGTATATAAGAATATATAACTAATGTTTTTAAAGACCATATGAGTAAAGTTAGACTGTAAGAAAGAAGAAAAGAAGCAAAATCGTTGATAAAGTAGAAGGTTATTACAATTTTTCTCTGTCATTAGAATGTAAAAAATAAAAAAAATTGATAACTTGCAGAGCTCAAATTTTACCTTTCGAACTATTGAATGTGTAAGATTTTTTTTGTCTGTCAATATTTAGGAGTGATATAAAGAATTGTCGAAGTGACTTTATTTAACACTACGGTTATATTTTCATGGCAAAGAAACGGTAGCGCCTAATAAAGATGTGAATGTGTGGAAACACGAAAAGAATTAGCAAGCCAGTACTTGCATGAACGCTAAAAGGACGAAGACCGTAATAAAACCTACAGTTGATTACAACAGACAAGCGTCCAAATAGGATAATGATGTAATCCCTAATAAGTAATCAGTAACATTTAAACTTAGTATTGCCATCCACATAAAAAAGAATCTGCACGTCCTTCTTAAGGGTCATTTATTGTGCTGATGTAGCAGAAGAGAGAAATTCGACTGGTTTACTTTAGCTATAGGAATATTGTGAATATATATTATGGGAAACGAGTCAACATATTTTCAGCGTCTATCATAAATATATTGAGGGAAAAACTAGTTTACTTATTTTACTTTGTAAGTATACATGGGTAAGAGTGGCAAATGGAAGAGTAGTAGAAAGGGCATTAATGGATTATGTGTTGGTAACTAAAAGAATGTTTGGAAGATTGAAAGACGTGCACGTGTTTAGGGGTATGGCTAACGGTATGTCTGATCATTTTTTGGTGGAAGGAAAATTAGTTGTAGCAAAAGAGTGGGGGAATAGAGTAGGTGGATGTAAAAGGGAGGTAGTGAGGATTGAAGAGCTAATAAAACCGGGGGTAAAAAGTAAATATCAGGAAAGGTTGAAAATGGCATATGATGAGGTGAGAGTAAGAGAAACTGGTAATTTAGAGGAGGAATGGAAGTTAGTAAAAGAAAATTTTGTTGGGATTGCAAGTGATGTATGTGGCAAGAAGGTTGTTGGAGGCAGCATGAGGAAGGGCAGTGAATGGTGGAATGAAGGAGTGAAGGTGAAAGTGGAAGAGAAAAAGAGGGCTTTTGAAGAATGGCTGCAGAGTAATAGTATAGAGAAGTATGAAAAATATAGAGAGAAAAAGGTGGAAGTAAAGCGCAAGGTACGTGAGGCAAAGAGGGCAGCTGACCTGAGGTGGGGTCAGGGATTGGGTCAGTCATATGAAGAGAATAAGAAGAAGTTTTGGAAAGAAGTGAAGAGAGTAAGGAAGGCTGGCGCAAGAATTGAAGAGACAGTGAAAGATGGAAATGGAAGGTTGTTAAAAGGAGAGGAGGCAAGGAAAAGGTGGGCGGAATATTTTGAAAGTTTGCTGAATGTTGAGGATAATAGGGAGGCAAATATAACTGCTGTTCCAGATGTTGAGGTGCCAGTGATGGGAGATGAGAATGAGAGAGAGATAACAATAGAGGAAGTGAGGAGAGCACTAGATGAAACGAGAGTAGGAAAAGCATCTGGTATGGACGGTGTGAAAGCTGAGATGTTGAAGGAAGGGGGTGTGACTGTACTTGAATGGTTGGTGAGATTGTTTAATATGTGTTTTGTGTTGTCAATGGTACCAGTAGATTGGGTTTGTGCATGTATTGTACCACTATATAAGGGTAAGGGAGATGTGCATGAGTGTTGTAATTCAAGAGGTATTAGTTTGTTGAGTGTAGTTGGAAAAGTGTATGGTAGAGTACTGATTAATAGGATTAAGGATAAAACAGAGAATGCAATCTTGGAAGTACAGGGTGGTTTCAGAAGAGGTAGGGGTTGTATGAATCAGATTTTTACAGTTAGGCAGATATGCGAGAAATATTTAGCAAAAGGTAAGGAGGTGTATGTTGCGTTTATGGATCTGGAGAAAGCATATGATAGAGTTGATAGGGAAGCAATGTGGGATGTGATGAGGTTATATGGAGTTGGTGGAAGGTTGTTGCAAGCAGTGAAAAGTTTATACAAAGGTAGTAAAGCATGTGTTAGAATAGGAAATGAAGTGAGTGATTGGTTTCCGGTGAGAGTGGGGCTGAGACAGGGATGTGTGATGTCGCCGTGGTTGTTTAACTTGTATGTTGATGGAGTGGTGAGAGAGGTGAATGCTCGAGTGCTTGGACGAGGATTAAAACTGGTAGGCGAGAATGACCATGAATGGGAGGTAAATCAGTTGTTGTTTGCGGATGATACTGTACTGGTAGCAGACACAGAAGAGAAGCTTGACCGATTAGTGACAGAATTTGGAAGGGTGTGTGAGAGAAGGAAGTTGAGAGTTAATGTGGGTAAGAGTAAGGTTATGAGATGTACGAGAAGGGAAGGTGGTGCAAGGTTGAATGTCATGTTGAATGGAGAGTTACTTGAGGAGGTGGATCAGTTTAAGTACTTGGGGTCTGTTGTTGCAGCAAATGGTGGAATGGAAGCAGATGTACGTCAGAGAGTGAATGAAGGTTGCAAAGTTTTGGGGGCAGTTAAGGGAGTAGTAAAAAATAGAGGGTTGGGCATGAATGTAAAGAGAGTTCTATATGAGAAAGTGATTGTACCAACTGTGATGTATGGATCGGAGTCGTGGGGAATGAAAGTGATGGAGAGACAGAAATTGAATGTGTTTGAGATGAAGTGTCTGAGGAGTATGGCTGGTGTATCTCGAGTAGATAGGGTTAGGAACGAAGTGGTGAGGGAGAGAACGGGTGTAAGAAATGAGTTAGCGGCTAGAGTGGATATGAATGTGTTGAGGTGGTTTGGCCATGTTGAGAGAATGGAAAATGGTTGTCTGCTAAAGAATGTGATGAATGCAAGAGTTGAGGGGAGAAGTACAAGAGGAAGGCCGAGGTTTGGGTGGATGGATGGTGTGAAGAAAGCTCTGGGTGATAGGAGGATAGATGTGAGAGAGGCAAGAGAGCGTGCTAGAAATAGGAATGAATGGCGAGCGATTGTGACGCAGTTCCAGTAGGCCCTGCTGCTTCCTCCGGGGCCTTAGATGACCGCGGAGGTAGCAGCAGTAGGGGAGTCAGCATTATGAAGCTTCATCTGTGGTGGAAATGTGGGAGGTTGGGCTGTGGCACCCTAGCAGTACCAGCTGAACTCGGTTGAGTCCCTGATTAGGCTGAAGGAACATAGAGAGTAGAGGTCCCCTTTTTGTTTTGTTTCATTGTTGGTGTCGGCTACCCCCCAAAATTGGGGGAAGTGCCTTGGTATATAGATAGACTTTGTAAATATGTTGTATGGAAAATCATTCCACTTGTTTTCTCAAAGAATTCATTGTAAATGGGAGGTATTCATAAAAATGAAGGATATCCTTGTAAGCATAAGGTAGAAGTACAAGGTAATTCTCTGAAGCAAAAGGTAGAAGTATAAGCAAATCTTTCTTTCCATATTCATAATGATTACCTTTTACTTGCGAGGATATCCTCCAAGCAAAAGTAAAAGGTTGACTCGTGTTTCAGGGGGCGCTTAGATACATCTTGGAACTTGTAAGATTTCATTTGTGCTGTCAAGATAAGAAAGAGTTTAGTATTTATAATACGTATTTAATGCCCTGTTTTTACTTGTATTTAATTAAGTTTACGCATCAAAAAGAACACAGACGCCGCCAGGCCTTCCCCAAAGCCTCGCTGGCAACACCTATCCCCCACCACTTGCATTAGAAGTTCTTTGACCTCCTTTTAGCTCCCCCACTCCTTGCATTAGAAGTTCTTTGACCTATTTTTAGCTCCCACACCCCTTGCATTAGAAGTTCTTTGACCTCCTTTTAGCTCCCCCAATCCTTGCATTAGAAGTTCTTTGACCTCTTTTTAGCTCCCACACCCCTTGCATTAGAAGTGCTTTGACCTCTTTTTAGCTCCCACACCCCTTGCATTACAAGTTCTTTGACCTCTTTTTAGCTTCCCCACCCCTTGCATTTAAAGTTCTTTGACCTCTTTTTAGCTCCCACACCCCTTGCATTAGAAGTGCTTTGACCTCTTTTTAGCTCCCACACCCCTTGCATTAGAAGTTCTTTGACCTCTTTTTAGCTCCCACACCCCTTGCATTAGAAGTTCTTTGCCCTCTTTTTAGCTCCCCCACCCCTTGCATTAGAAGTTCTTTGACCTCTTATTAGCTACCCCACCCCTTGCATTAGAAGTTCTTTGACCTCTTTTTAGCTCCCACACCTCTAGTATTACAAGTTCTTTGACCTCTTTTTAGCTCCCACACCCCTTGCATTATAAGTTCTTTTACCTCTTTTTAGCGTCCCCACCCCTTGCATTAAAAGTTCTTTGACCTCTTTTTAGCTCCCACACCCCTTGCATTAGAAGTTCTTTGACCTCTTTTTAGCTCCCACACCCCTTGCATTAGAAGTTCTTTTACCTCTTTTTAGCTCCCACACCTCTAGCATTAGAAGTTCTTTGACCTCTTTTTAGCTCCCACACCTCTAGTATTACAAGTTCTTTGACCTCTTTTTAGCTCCCACACCCCTTGCATTAGAAGTTCTTTGACCTCTTTTTAGCTTCCCCACCCCTTGCATTAAAAGTTCTTTGACCTCTTTTTAGCTCCCACACCCCTTGCATTAGAAGTTCTTTGACCTCTTTTTAGCTCCCACACCCCTTGTATTAGAAGTTCTTTTACCTCTTGTTAGCTCCCACACCCCTTGCATTAGAAATTATTTGCCCTCTTTTTAGCTCCCCCACCCCTTGCATTAGAAGTTCTTTGACTTCTTTATAGCTACCTCACCCCTTGCATTAGAAGTTCGACCTCTTTTTAGCTCCCACACCTCTAGTATTACAAGTTCTTTGACCTCTTTTTAGCTCCCACACCCCTTGCATTAGAAGTTCTTTAACCTCTTTTTAGCTCCCACACCCCTTGCATTAGAAGTTCTTTGACCTCTTTTTAGATCCCCACCCCTTGTATTAGAAGTTCTTTGACCTCTTTTTATCTCCCCCACCCCTTGCATTAGAAGTTCTTTGACCTCTTTTTAGTTACCCCACCCCTTGCATTATAGGTTCTTTGCCCTTTTTTTACCTCCCCCACCCCTTCCATTAGAAGTTCTTTGACCTCTTTTTAGCTCCAACACCCCTTACATTAGAAGTTCTTTGACCTCTTTTTAGCTCCCACACCCCTTGCATCCGAATTTCTTTGACCTCTTTTTAGCTCCCCCACCCCTAGCATTAGAAGTTCTTTGACCTCTTTTTAGCTCCCACACCCCTTGCATTAGAAGTTCTTTGACCTCTTTTTAGCTCCCCCCACCCTTTGCATTAGAAGTTCTTTGACCTCTTTTCAGCTTCCCCACCCCTTGCATTAGAAGTTCTTTGACCTCTTATTAGCTCCCCCACCCCTTGCATTAGAAGTTATTTGACCTCTTTTTAGCTCCCACACCCCTTGCATTAGAAGTTCTTTGACCTTTTTTTAGCTCCCCCACCCCTTGCATTAGAAGTTCTTTGACTTCTTTTTAGCTCCCCCACCCCTTGCATTAGAAGTTCTTTGACCTCTTTTTAGTCCCACACCCCTTGCATTAGAAGTTCTTTGACCTCTTTTTAGCTCCCCCACCCTTTGCATTAGAAGTTCTTTGACCTCTTTTTAGCTTCCCCACCCCTTGCATTAGAAGTTCTTTGACCTCTTTTTAGCTCCCCACCCCTTGCTTTAGAAGTTATTTGACCTCTTTTTAGCTCCCACACCCCTTGCATTAGAAGTTCTTTGACCTCTTTTTAGCTCCCACACCCCTTGCATTAGAAGATCTTTGACCTCTTTTTAGCTCCCACACCCCTTGCATTAGAAGTTCTTTGACCGCCTTTTAGCTCCCACACCTCTAGCATTAGAGGTTCTTTGACCTCTTTTTAGCTCCCACACCTCTAGCATTAGAAGTTCTTTGACCTCTTTTTAGCTCCCACACCTCTAGCATTAGAAGTTCTTTGACATCTTTTTAGCTCCCACACCTCTAGCATTAGAAGTTCTTTGACTTCTTTTTGCTCCCACACCTCTAGCATTAGAAGTTCTTTGACCTCTTTTTAGCTCCCACACCTCTAGCATTAAAGGTTCTTTGACCTCTTTTTACCTCCCATACCTCTAGCATTAGAAGTTCTTTGACTTCTTTTTAGCTCCCACACCTCTAGCATTAGAAGTTCTTTGACCTCTTTTCAGCTCCCTTACCTCAAGCATTAGAAGTTATTTGACCTCTTTTCAGCTCCCTTACCTCAAGCATTAGAAGTTCTTTGACCTCTCTCTATAGCTCCCACACCTCTAACATTAGAAGTTCTATGACCTCTCTCTTTAGCTCCCACACTTCTAGCATTAGAAGTTCTTTGACATATATTTCTAGTTTCCATACTTTTAACATTAGAGGGTCTTCGATCTATATTTTGAGGTGCCTTACTTCTACCATTAGAGGCTCTCTATTTTTAGGTGTCTTACCTCTGGCATTAGAGGCTCCTCTTCACTGTTCTCTCCTGTCTTCTAGTTTTCAAGATCTTCTTTCATTAGATTATCTGTTTTTTTCGAGATTTCATTGTCACTTTTCCTTAATTCATCATTGTCCTTCTAGATTTCAAAATAGATTTCCTTGCCGCGAGTCCTCACTTCGTCAGATTCCTCAGGGAAATTGAAGGCATTTATTCTTTACCTATATGGGCAATGAGTGAAGAGAGGAATACTATCGATTTCTCCGCATACACTATCATGCCAAAGTAAATGACGAGCAACATGATATATTTACCAATGTCGTCTGGATATGTCCTTACTTCAATGGCGAATTTTGGGACAATCCTGTTGAAGAACTACACGTCACTCACCGTTCAGTTGAACCATTCTGCCTCCATCCTCATTCCCCGCAATCCGTTTTTGCACCTATACAAAGCCTCGTACTTTTTCCAAGAGTCTCTTTTAATAAGACATAGTCGCAAAAGCCCAAGCAAAGGATACTTCAAGGCGCATACATTATGATCTTCAAAGCTCAGCTGCCAACGGAAGATCCCGTGTCTTTCTATAGGTCGGGTGATATAAAACGAACGATCGGCAACTTTGGCAGCAACCAAAACCATCTGTAGTTGATGGTGTTCCGAAGACGTAAGACATAATTCTTACCGGCAGCTTCCTATTCCGCCAGAACGCGATCTCTGTGAGTTAAGTGAAATCATTCTCCCAGTCATCAACTCATTTCCTCTTACTCCTATTGACGCGCATTTCCTTGGTTAGATTTCGCCAGCTACATACAGATCATGTGAGGTGTTGCAGGCTACGTTTGAAAAAATGAAGATCAGGTCTTCAGAAGTCATTTGAAGCTCGGGGATGAGTTGTTCAGGACTGCTCCTTGATATTTCAGTTCTGGAGTCATTCAGAAATCCATGTTAAGTATACGGCTATGTCCTTTGAAGACTTTTAGAAATTCGGGAAAGTTTTCATCCGAAACCGTTCTGAGATTCCATTCTGGAGGCATTCAGAATTCCATGCTAAGTCTATGGCTATTTTTTTTCTGAAGCCATTTGGAAATCCGGGAAAGTTTTCTGAGATTCCGTTCTGGAGGCATTCAGAACTCCATGCTAAGTCTATGGCTATTTCTTCTAAAGCCATTTGGAAATCCGAGAAGATTTTCTTCCGAATTCTTTTACGACTCGCGAAAAATTCCATTCTTGTTTTATAACAACAACAACAACTACAATAATAATAATAATAATAATAATAATAATAATAATAATAATAATAATAATAATAATAATAATAATAATAAACTACGTGATTTGATTTATGGATTTGAGTTGAAAAGTTTTGAAGACGCTAAACGCTCAACTTTGCAGTTTGAAGGAAACTTTAAGATACCCGGACGAAGGGCGAAAGGTAATTGAGGTTTAAAGCAAACCGAATTGAAATAGTTGATATATATATATATATATATATATATATATATATATATATATATATATATATATATATATATATATATATGTGTGTGTGTGTGTGTGTGTATATACATGCATGTATATAAGCTTTTGCAGTATATGAATATTCTGTGTATATATGTATATTTATACGATGTATATATATATATATATATATATATATATATATATATATATATATATATATATATATATATACAGACATATATATATATATATATATATATATATATAATATATATACATACATATACATATAAATAATATATACATACATGTCGTATATATATATATATATATATATATATATATATATATATATATATATATATATATATATATATATATATATATATATATACATATACATAATATATATATATATATATATATATATATACTGTATATATATATACATATATATATATAAACTATATTTATATATTATATGAATACAGTATATTTGCATGTACTGTACACACACACACACACACACACACACACACACACACACACACACACATATATATATATATATATATATATATATATATATATATATATATATATATATATATATACATACGTACATACTGTTTGTACATACACACATCCCTATATACAGCAGCCTTCGTATTCTCCTAACTGTTTATACATGCAAAAGCAAATGTAAAATGCATATCACCAAGTTATGGCTTAACCTTGATATTTCATCGAGATTCCAGGTGTTTACAAGATATCTGTCCGCAAGCCACTGTACATTTTGTTCTTCAAAACGGAATAACATCTTGAAATCACGATCAAGTGTGGGTAAACGGGGCATGTATTGTTTAACATGCCTCACATCCACAAAATCTGCCATCGTGCTGAGAATCGGACAGAACAACCTTTCTCTTCGAACTGCAGTCTGCTACTGACCAGACTTAGCTTTTTCGAAACATATGCTCTTCATATGAAGTAAAGGGTCTTCTTTATGTATAACCATTTACTTTTATGTGATTATAAGGATATGCTTTTGCCTTAAAAGTAGAAGCTTTTGCTTGAAATGTTTATGAATACAAGTAGAAGGATTTCCTTCATATTTTGCAAGTATAAGCATATCATTTTCTTTATGAATACCGCCCAATATCTTATCTAGGAAAGGAGTCCTCTTATTTTTTTAGTGTTCATTGTAAGTATCATACAACTATTTCATTGTATAAGTCTTATATAAGAAACGATTCCAGTTATTATCTGAGTTCATATTAAATATCTTATATAGGAAAACGAGTTCATTTTTTTCAGAGTTCATTGTAAATATCTTATTTAGGAGACAAGTCCACTTATATTTCTCTGTGTTCATTGTGAATATCTTCAATGGAGAATGTAATTATCTGTACATTGTCCTTAGGGGCTATCGAGTTTCTTCACTTATTATCGAATGTTAAAAGAAAAAAAAAAAAAAAAACGCTTCACATAATGAGTCCGTCCACCAAAATCAGTAAAATATGTCACGTCTGAAATCGGATCGATTCTTACACACATTTTGGACATAAAACCTAAGTCATATTTGCAATGTTGTTATGTATTTCCTCTTGGGAACATATCTGTGAAAACAAACAAATATAAAACGTGCTAAACGGGTTTGCGTATCGCCATGATCATCAAAGCTGCACTAGTCAGGGCCATCCATACTAGGTTGGTTTGTTGTAAGCGATCAGACCAAAGTCTTCCACCTTCACCAATCCGCAGTGGCCAGCTTGGTGATAAAAATGGCCCAACTCCATACGTTTGTTGTTGTTGTGATATACTATGAGTATATATATATATATATATATATATATATATATATATATATATATATATATGTATATATATATGTATATATATATATATATATATATATATATATATATATATATATATAATCACCAATCCGCAGGTTGGTCACATGGTGATGAAAACAACCAAACTCCAGGGTTATTGTGGCCTATTGGTATCGTGTCTGCCTGGTAATCGCTAGACTAGGGTTTGAGTCCCTCTCAAATTAGTTAGTTCCATTGGTGTCTGAAACCTCACCATCCCTGTGAAATAAGGGTGGGGAGTATTGGACGAACCTATAGGCCTACCTGCAGAGTCATCAGCTGCCATTGCCTGCCCTCCTTGGTCCTAATTTGCATTATTTTGTGTATATATATATATATATCTATATATATATATATATATATATATATATATATATATATATATATATATATGAGAGAGAGAGAGAGAGAGAGAGAGAGAGAGAGAGAGAGAGAGAGAGAGAGAGAGAGAGAGTGTGTGTATCCACAAATTCCCTTCCAGCAAGCAAGTGGTATGTACAGTACAGCGGAAGTGATGTCAGAAAAAATGGATGCCTGTCGCACCATTATTGCTTTTTCGTCGAGGAAATATTTCTTGCAGGAAGTCGCTTTCAGGAAATAAATGGTTTCAAGGATGAAACATTCATGGTTTTTTATTCCTTCGTCGGTTGTTTGTTATGGTATTTTTGGCTATTTTCATGTTTATAAACTAAATATATTCATTATAGATTCACTTTTAACTATATTTTTTGACAAATATAAGTGGAAACATTTAATCCTTACTCGGTATTTACATAATCTACATTATTCGTTCGTTTATTTACTTTTTTTTTAAATAGAGGAATCACTCTAATTATTCATTAATGAATTAAAGATTAATGAATTTACAAACTTGGACTGTAATATTTCATTGCTACAGTCCAATTAAATTTAGCGCGATGAATATTGTAATGACCCAGGTCGCTTTAAAGATGTACTTAACATTAATTAGTTTTATTTATTATGAAATTCAATGCCATTGATTATAAATTTACTTTTGCTTATTACGAAATTGACCTTAATTGAAAAATTAATTTTGCTCATTACGAGATTTATCTACTAGTTTTATTTATCACAAAATTCATTAACATTGATTTGAAAATTAGTCCCATTTTTTACGAATATTGTTATAGGATATCGTTTGTTGATTTCTTCCTTTTCTTTCTTACAACCAAGTCTACCATCTCCACAACACTTACTTTATTTGTTGCAACATGACATACTTACTGTTCATGCACCATTCAATAAAACAATGGACCTTTCCATATAGATGATGTCTGGGTTTGTAAAGTCTGTGAATAGATTTGACAAAGGAAGCAATTAGGAAAATAGATACAAAATTGTTACAGGTTTCTATGGAATTGAGGTAAGGGTCAATGGCTCCAGTATTACCATGTTTATGTACCGGAAAGGTCAAGAGCAGCTGTTGTAATACTTCAGGAATCAATAGCCAAGGCGCTTTCCTTATTTATCAGCAATCATTTCATTAATAATCACTATGCATGTCTGTTTATCTCTTTACTTCTTCATTGGGTTTATTTTTTATTTTATAAGTTTACTTTTTTCGTGTCGTAGTAAGAGGGTTCTAAAGGAATATTTCTAGCCCTTCTATTCTGGAGTAGAAGCTCGTCCCACATCTCTCATTCCATTAAAGCATAAGACGATCGTGAAGTGACCTATACAATACAGATATTCACTTTTTTCGCTCTTAAATGACAGAGGTAAGGGACAGGGACAATGCCTTAGCAAGCAGGACAATGTCCTAGATACTGACCATATACACATATGATGAGCGCCAAAGTCCCTTCTCCACCTAAGCTAGGACCAGGAAGGGCCAAGCAGTGGCTGCCGATGACTTATAGATTTATAGAAAGAAACTATCAAGCTTGAAGAGGACTAGAACTCCAGTCCGACAGACCGCCAGGCAAGGACGTTTCCAAAAGGCCACAAAAACCTTGAACAGCTTTGGTAATATTTAATATGCAATGGACCAATCTTGGTATTTAAGTTTGTTTATGGTTGAAAATATATTAATTGGTTTTGCTGGAGATTATGAACTTAGACAAGTACCACTACAGGGTGACTCTGATTTTGGAATCATCTGTAAAGGTTTGTTATCTTGAGGATTCAGGTTCATATAATGTTCTTTCATGATGATTAAATGGAGAACCTAAGATCACCTGAAACAGTATATTTTACTGATTTGTTTTGATGATACTTAAAATCGAAATATTGGTGATACTTATTTTTTAATGAAAATCTTGGTGAGAAGACTTGTTCCTTTCGTCTCCAATTAAGTTGGAGAGCGCTCGACCATTTTTATTTACAGTAGCCTTGAAAAAAAAGCTAATTTGTAACGCCTACACAAATAAATATCATTCATATAGACTAGTTGCACACTCGGATGAGCAACCTAAATCGTTGTGAAAATCGTAGCCATAATATATTTTCAGGGTGACAGTAATTAGCGGTCCACCTAACTTACCTTATTTGGTTCGTCCAAGCGAGAATTCCATCTAAATTATTCATTTGGTCCAGCCAACTTCATTAACGACGTAATGAGTTTCATGACGTTCGGGGTAATTAAGCTGTTTCACAATGTAGGAAAATGCAGCTCAGTTTGACATGTTACTCCCTCACTCATTTGTTTTTGTAACCTTTAAGGCGGGTTTACACGGCTGAACAGCTCGTCGAGCCCGGTTGTCGAACCTACTTGTAGAACGGCTCGAAGAGCTTTCAGACAGTACATCGAGCCTCAGTGTGCCTCGTGCTAAAACAACGTCAACATGTCTCTCGACCAGGACGATTTGATAGCCATTGCTTTAGCAGTGGCACTAAGAGGAAAAAAAAAGGATAAAAATGGACGAAGTATTGGCTATTAAAAAGAGAGAAATTTTCACACACCAACTTGCTTGTTGCTTTAAAATTAGAGCCAGATGACTGGCACAATTATTTGCGTATGGATGAAAACACGTACATTGATCTACTGAATTGTGTCAGCCCTTTCATTACTTTGTTTCTGGCTACTTTATTGGAATAGTCTTTTGATTTAACTTTCCATAAAGCTGGATGAGCCCGATATGCATGTATGAAATCAAGTACGACTTCCTTCTCATTCTTGCTTTCATTAACGGCAGCCATTATTCATTTCTTTGATGATGTTTCCTCTAGCAGGTTTGAATAACAACTGAGGTTCCATGCTCGACACCCGTTCACACGTTCACACCGTTCGTCAAACAATGTAGCTCCGCCCACAAAAGTCAAGATGAGCCTGACTTTCATCGAGCCGTTCGACGAGCGCGCTCGACAACCAAATAGCCCGTTTACACGCTCGAACATCAATTCAAACACAGGGTTGTCGAACCAGGCTCGACGAACTGTTCGCCCGTGTAAACCCCGCTTTAGATTTGCAATGTCTTAAAACATACATGGCAGATATTTTTTGATTGCAAACTTATATTTTCTTATATATATAAAGTATATATATATATATATATATATATATATATATATATATATGCGTGTGTGAACGATTATATATATATATATATATATATATATATATATATATATGTATGCATGTATGTGTATGTTTAAACGTGTATACTGTATATATGTATATACATATACATATACATATCCATATACCGGTATATACACTTATACATTCAAATGTATTATTTTATGTATATATATACACATACATACATACATACATACATACATATATATATATATATATATATATATATATATATATATATATATATATTTGTATATATATACCTTGCTCACTGTGCTATTTTTCCCTGTTGGAGCCCTTGGGCTTATAGCATGTTACTTTACCAACTAGCGTTGTAGCTTAGCTAGTAATTATATATGTATATATATATATATATATATATATATATATATATATATATATATATATCTTACTAAGAATAGCTTGTAATACTTCACAAGAGTTTATTCTCAGCTTCTGATTGTTTCCTGTTATATATCACCGTAAAATGTAAATACTACTTATGATTTTGAATTTGACTTCTAGAGCTAAACCTCGTCCCTTTTGGCTACTCGGAAAAGAAGAACCAAAAACATTATCTTGGTATTATTAATCTGTTTTTCTTAGCAACAGAATTATTACTTTATCGCTGTTGCTGTAAACCTTATATCTTTGTTTTCATTATTGTTATTAGGATATTTTTTTAATTATTTCTGTTATGATTATTTGGTTTTCGTTATTGGTATTATTGTTAATTGTTTTTAACCATTAATTTATTGATATTCCTAGTTTTATAGCAAGATGAAAAATGGCATTCGATGTTTCAGTGACATTTTGGTTCCTGACAGAGAGAGAGAGAGAGAGAGAGAGAGAGAGAGAGAGAGAGAGAGAGAGAGTTTTAGCTATTGCGGTGGCATGTTAATTATTCCCATTGAATAACACAATTTTTTTACATATATAATTTACACAACTTCCATGATTAATAATATTTAAACTGAATAATGCATAATGTAAATCACGAAGCAGATTGAATTTCCCTTATGGTTTCCATGTATTTATTTATCCTATTCTCCTAATTCACTTTCTAATATAATTCATCTGTATCTGAGGGTGATTATTATTATTATTATCCTTTACCACTTAAATTAAATAAAACTCAATTGGAATTTAGGTTGCCAAAACTTTAAAGTTACTTTTTTTCATTATTATTTTGCGGAATTAGCCTAAGGATTTTCATATTTATCTACCAAAACAGAAATATCAATAACCTTCCCTTATCTAATGATTTCCTTCTTACGAGTTGTTTCTTCTGTCACATTTGTAATGTTTTTTGTCATATCTTGAAGTACAAAGGAATATTTCCTATCCTTATCAGACGTGTCATAGAGAGTTATGGGGTCTTGGACTGGTCAGACAATACTACCTTGGATCCCCCTCTCTGTTTACGGTTCATTTTCCCTTTGCCTACACATACACCGAATAGTCTGGCCTATTCTTTACATTTTCTCCTCTGTCCTCATAACCTGACAACACTGAGATTACCAAACAATTCTTCTTCCTCAAAGGGGTTACTCTACTGTAATTGATCAGTGGCCATTTTCCTCTCTGTAAGGGTAGAAGAGACCCTTTAGCTATGGTAAGCAGCTCTTCTTGGAGAAGGCCACTCCAAAATCAAACCATTGTTCTCTAATCTTGGGTAGTGCCATAGCCTCTGTAACATGGTCTTCCACTGTATTGGGTTAGAGTTCTCTTGCTAGAGGATACACTCGGGCACACTCTTCTCTCTAATTTCTCTTCCTCTTGTTTTGCTAGAGTATCTATAATTTATATAGGAAATATTTATTTTAATGTTGTTACTCTTCTTAAAATATTTTATCTTTCCTTCTTTCATTTCCTCACTGGGCTATTTGCCCCGTTGGGGACCCTGGGCTTATAACATCCTGCTTTTCCAACTAGGGTTGTAGCTTAGCAAATAATAATAATAATAATAATAATAATAATAATAATAATAATAATAACATATATTATTTTTTTTTCTTTTTAATTCAAAACATGTAAAATATCACCTTACGCAATACATATGTCATTTCCTGTGTGTTTTGCATTTATGTATCAAAACATCTAAGAGAGTAATCGTCGAAGTATTCTATTTCATATTTTTTTTTTTATGTTGGAAAACCATAGTATCTTATTTCATTTTTTTATCTCATCTTACTTAGGCCAGACCAAAAGACTAGAATATTGAGAAAAGATCCCATCCAAATTCTTCAGTTCCCTCGAAACACTAAACTTCCGAAGTTAGTAGAAATTGTGCGGATGACTCCGAATAAGGTCTTATCCACCCGAGAACTAATAATGGGCTTCATACGGTTAGACTTTTCAGATCTCCTTCCTTCGTTTCCTTAATAAAAAGTAATGTACAGTATAGTATCGGGAGGGGAGAGTTTTGGTCGTATATTACAAAAGGTAAATATCCCTAGGATAGGAAAAAATGCTAATGATTGCGAACATCAATAGGAGTTTTATTATTATTATTATTATTATTATTTTTATTATTATTGTTGTTGTTGTTGTTGTTTCTGTTGTTATTGTTATTGTTATTGTTGTCGTTGTTGTTGTTATTATTATTTTTATTATTATTATTATTATTATTGTTATTATTATTATTATTATTATTATTATTATTATTGTACTAGCTAAGCTACAATGCTAGTTGGAAAAGCAGGATGTTATAAACCCGAAGGCTCAAACTGGGAAAGTATTCATTCAGGAATCATAAAACAAAATAATCCTAATAACAATAGTGAAAACAAACATATAAGTTCTACATCAATATAATGATGATAATGATGACCAATTGTTTGGAATGAAATAAAAGGTTGTATTATTCTGGAAATATTATTTTACTTCACCGAAAGTCAAAGATTTACAACGAACAATGAAAGGTCAAATCAAATGTCAAATCAAACCGCCGAGGTCAATGGATGAAGTCTTCATGCAACATTTCTAAGGTGTTTATTTATTTGGTTATTTTCTCTCCAGATAGGTTTTGCTGTAGAAATTATAACATCAGAGAAGTTAAGAATTTTTCTCCTATAAATACCTTTCAGGGGTGAGGTCAAGATTTCTTCAGTGTCTCTATAGGTTTTATAACTATCATTTTATAACGTTAAAGATTTTTCAAACAATTTCTCATTTCACATGAAAAATATAAGTTATGACGCGATTTTCAGTTTGAAGATGTTTCTATCTCATAGATTCTTAGTTTATCAATAGTTTGACTAAACTAGTCATAGATTAGCCTTTTCTGTATGAAACTATTTAAAACGGGGTAATCTGTAATATGTGTAAGTAATTTCTTATTTTGTTTTAATTGAAAGGATAATTTTGAGCACCATTATTGTTTAACTTAATCTTGTATCGATTATTTTTTATGTAGTGAGTTTTGAATGGCTTTATACATACATACGTTCAAATACATATAAAAATACGACAACTGCAGCCGTTTTTAGTTCACTGAAGGACGTAAGCCTAAGGTATACAATCAGCGTCAAAACTATTGCAACAGATTTCAGAGGATTTCGTTCTGAATTCACTGTTAACTACAAAGCGTATCTCAAAAACTCATTTTTTGTTACATTGAAAGCTCTCTCAAACAAAATAATGCTGACATACGATGCATGAATATCAAATCTATGATATTCATAAGAATCATGAGAAAAAATTATGGTAATAGTAATTATTTCAATGTATAGTAATTACTTCAAACTATAGAGACGAAACAATTCGAAACTTGTGTTCAATACAGGATTACCAACATTACCTATGTTTTCTTCGAGTAATGTGGAAGCAAACATTTAATATCATAGCCTATTGTAAATTATATTAGCAAAGATGCATAAAACCGTGCCAGTATCAATAGAATATAAAGAGAAAATATCCATAACCTTACATAATCAACCACAAATACACCTAGATTAAACAGCGAAGTTGGGTGTGATTGGTAGTCCTGCATGTTGCTTCTATGACGCGACTTCGACCTTTACTTATTATTATTATTATTATTATTATTATTATTATTATCATTATTAATAATAATAATAATAATAGTAATTGCTAAGCTACAACCCTAGTTGGAAAAGCAGGATGTTATAAGCCCAGGGGCTCCAACAGGGAAAATAACCCAGTGAGGAAAGGAAGCAAGGAAATAAAATATTTTGAGAACAGTAACATTGAAATAAATATCTCCTATATAAACTATAAAAGATTTCACAAAGCAAGAGGAAGGGAATTGAAATAGAATAGTGTGCCCAAGTGTACCCTCAGGCAAGAAAACTCTAACCCAAGACATTGGAAGACCATGGTACAGAGGCTATGGCAATATCCAAGACTACAGAACAATGGTTTCATTTTGGAGTTTCCTTCTCCTAGAAGAGCTGCTTAACATAGCTGAAGTCTATTCTACCCTTACCAAGAGGAAAGTGGCCATTGAACAATTACAGAAAATTTTCAATCAATCAATTGAACAATTACAGAACATTAACCCCTTGAGTGAAGAAGAAAGGTCTGGTGTTGTCAGTTGTATGAGGACAGAGGAGAATATGTAAAGAATAGGCTAGACTTATTCGGTGTGTGTGTGTGTGTGTGAGTAAGCAAAGGGAACATGAACCGTAACCAGAGAGAAGGATCCAATGTAGTACTGTCTGGTCAGTCAAAGTACCCCATAACTCTCTAGCGGTAGTATCTCAATGGGTGGTTGGTGCCCTGGCCAACCTACTATCTATAAAACATGGGCTTCAGTTTCGACCCACGGCACAAACTTAACATTACCTGCCTAACCTATGAATCACGAGCTGTGTCATACTAGGGGTGGTGGAATTTGCCCTAATACCCTTATTGCCAGCCAGTGCATACCAAGGGAAGGCCTAGACCAGGCGCCACAGCGTCAACCGCAGCCGCAACCATCAGACGAACACAGCAATTTATGACACGCAAGAACTGTAGTATATTTTTAAAAAAATTATTGTCATCCTCTTTATCTAATAATAAGAATTGGGGAATAACTGCAAAGTCACAGAATGTTTATTTCCTCAGCGAATGGTCATTGTTAATTCAATAAATGGTTCTTAAAAGAAAATAGAGAATTTTCCATAGAAAGATTGCGGCGGCTCTACGAGTGTTAACAAGAGTTCAGCATTGAATGCCAGCAGGAAGGACTGCATAATATATGTATTGGCCGAATTAGCACTAATATAATTTTTGAATTAACTTTCTACTTTTATAGCGTTACATCGAAAGGTTAGCATCTGAATAATGAAATATAAATAAGACACAAGTTGGTGTGAAAAAAAAAAACAATATCGAGGTTTTGTGTCTGTTCAAGACAGAAATTTTCAGTGAGTGGAACCTGTCGGTGATTGTTGAAAACACGCCCACATTGTGTAGACCACTGACCTGCCATGTATTCAAGAAGGCCATTAATGTACCACTGGGTAAGACACTTCATCCCAACAATTGTTTGAGGTCATATGGTCAGTTCGCCAAGGATGTGCGCTTAGCAATTACTATGAAATCCCGTTTTACAAAATGATTGAGAATGTTGTAACTCTTCTTCAAACTCACACGTCAGCCTGTGTGAACACCGAGAATGAGAAGTAGCTGGAATTTTTGACACGTCAGTTGGAACTTTTATCACAGAAACAGTTTTCCATGAATGATTATTGTTTTGCTCTTGAATCATACCTCAAGTGTAGTTATGAACAGCTCAGAGACTTTTTGGTGCTGCCAAGCAAACGCAAGCTGCAGTACATCGCTTCATCTATTGACAAGGATCAGGTGGTGAGGGAAACATTTGCCAAAATGAAGACACTGGAGCAGAAGAATGTATTCCTCTTGATAGATGAAGTACAGATACGGCCAACTGTTGTATTTTCTGGTGGGGTTCTGATTGGCATGGCAGTGAACAAGCCAGACTGCAAGGCCACTTCTATGATATGTATTATGATGAAGTCGCTGCACAGAGGACCTAGTTTTATGATTTCTATGACACCCATCCACAAGCTCACAGAAGCATACCAGCTTGAGCATGTGAAGGAGGTGGCAGCTGCTGTTGAGAGGAAAGGTGGTTGTGTCATCGGGTCTATCACAGACAACCACAAGATAAACCAGCAGTACTGTAAGCTGTTTGCTTTTCCGGGTGATAGCCAGGCCACAGCCAAGCATCCTCTTGACAAAGAGCGTCTTGGCTCTCCTTTTTGACACTGCATATTCTGATGTGCATCTGCAATAACTGGATCGGTGAGAAGTGCCAGAAGATCAGTCTTGACAATAAATCTAAAGCATCATTTGCTGACGTCAAGAAACTGTACAAGTCAGAGAAAGGCAGTATTCTGAAGACTACTCCCCTCACTAAATTTGTTGTTAACCCCTCAGGACTTCAACTACAAAATGTTCAGCATGTCTTAAAGGTCTTCAATGAAAAGGTTGTGGCTTCATTGAAGCTCAGAGGATGTCATGACACTGCTAAGTTCATCCAAATCATCCT
>NC_090729.1:68775149-68810149 GCF_036898095.1 Palaemon carinicauda | reverse complement strand
TTTTCAACAAAGAAAATCTCGAAAACATTTTCTTTTCAATTCCTACTATCAACCTGAATCGCTGACACTCAGCCCCTTCGAGAATGTCTGAAGAGTTAGAAATCAACAGAGTGACAACAGACATCTGTCTTAGAAGTGTCCTTGAGCGAAAGGGACATTTAATTATACCTAAGAAGTTTTAGTACCATTCTCTTTTCTCTTTGAACAGCTTCCCACGGTAATCTCGTGCTCTGCGTGAAGTATATTGCCAGAGGGGATGACAGATGTTTCTCGCATTTCAAAAGATATTTCAAGGAAAAGGATTTCTGGATTTCACATGAGACTTGATATTATTATTATTATTATTATTATTATTATTATTATTATTATTATTATTATTATTATTATTATTATTATTATTGCTTTGGTTATTGTGTTTTTTATTTTATTATCATAATTTTTATTGTTATTATTACCAATATTTTCATTATTCTATATTTTGACTATCAATTACACTTACATCAGAACCTTATTAAATTTGATAGGATCATAAAACCCAATTCCTTTTGTTACCGATCCAAATGATAGGGACACTTTCACAGTTTTCAAGGTCACCGGGTCACAATAGTAATGACATTAGTATGATTGACAGGTGACGGTCTTCAGAACCTAGGCTGCGATGTGACTGGATGATTCCTTGACATTGTTAGGGGTTTGTCCTGATCTTATCTCAGCAGTTTTGCGTCTGTTAGGTTAATTATAAATATAGTATTATGTTTCAAGACTTACCCTTAACTCTGGTCGTCTTATCCAAAGTGGTCACCCATTCAGGTAGTGACCCGGACCGACGCTCTTCTATTGAAATTGTTTGCATTTTTGTTGTTGTTTCCGCTACGATTATCTTTGTTATAAGTAGAAATTGGGCATTGTCGTAAGGTTAGTAAATTGATTCTATGCAAAATTTTCAAAGATTAGGACAAATGTGAATGCTACTGATGTCCAATAAAGCAAATATTAAGTATAACAACAATAATCTTTTGTTACATATTCTTAGTTTTCCGGGTTCCTCTCCACTTTCTAGTCAATGCATCTGATTTATTAGTGAAGCTTATTGACCATATTTAATAGTTGAAAATAATAGAATACTACGAATTCAAATAATGGGAATTAAACATCTAACATATTAAAAAACATTAATTAATGTTCAAAAATATATTGCCGAATAAAGTGAAACTAAATTAATACTTCAGAATGTTAAAAGGACAGTTTACAAGTTTTTTTCTTAATGAAATATGTCAATATTTGATTATTGACTTTATGTGTTGGTAACGTCATCAAACTTGGACTAATTATTACTGACAGATCAAACTTTGTTAATTGATACTATATGGGGTGTGAGACGATGGTCCCACCAGAAACGTGCTCTCTCTCTCTCTCTCTCTCTCTCTCTCTCTCTCTCTCTCTCTCCTCTCTCTCTCTCTCTCTCTCTCTCTCTCTCTCTATTTAAATATGAATTTTGAGGTGATATAGTACTTTTCTCTTTTTTAAATTAGGATGATCACATCATTTGGAAAAAAATAGGGCTCAAAGATGATAAAGGAAAGAGAGAGAGAGAGAGAGAGAGAGAGAGAGAGAGAGAGAGAGAGAGAGAGAGAGAGAGAGAGAGAGATAAGTTGTATTATTGGCTTTTGCAGTAGTTACATATGAGAGATAATTAGAAATAGTATCAAATCTATATTTTTTCTATATATAGGAAGCGTGTTAAGAGGGTTGGATATAAGAACAATAGCACTTGTATAGACACAAATGTAACATCTTGGTTGCTTGATGTACAATGACGCATTATATACACGGCGTTTTTATGCGATCAAAAGAATAGATTGAACCGAAGTCTATGAAAGAAGTCAGCCGGTGCGCAGATTATAATTCAAAGGCCTCGGTCAGTGACGTCAGTCAAGCCAAGGCAAAGGTTGTATTCATACTAATCCAGCAGACAATAGTGACGGATTGCGTCCACGATCCATTGACTATATTTGTCCAGGGATATTGAATTATTTTTTATTTTTTTTATTTGCCATTTTTACGAAAATGTCCAGCAATTGTTCAGTCTTTGGATGCTGTGATACAAAGTATTTCAGTTTTCCAAAAGATGATAAGAAACAAGCATGTCTTCGAGCTGATAAAAGGAATTCTGAAACTTTTAGCGAAAGAAAAAGATTAACTTTAATGTCATTTGTTGAGATGAGCGTAGTGAGTGAATGGAGTTATGACAAGAGCACTGACACATTATATAAACCACATATGAGACTGCGAGTGGTAATGCTCAGAGGACTGATAGGTAAATGGAGACAACCGATATACTTTGATTTTGAGGAATCAAATACGCATGAAAAAATTATCGATTTTATAAAAGAAGTGGAATATTCAGGTTATCCAATGGTGGCAATAGGGCAGGATTTAGGCCCCTGAAATCTCAAGTTATGGAAAAAAAAAAAAAAAATTGGAATCGACCGTTTACACTGTTAAAAATTCCCGTAATTTTAATCAGAAATTCTCCGTAAAAATATACGGTTCTCAGCCGTATTACAGTAAAACAGAGGTGACTGTTATTTTACCCTACTTTGTTATTATCTTTTACGGGTTGGAGACCGTAATATCACTCCCTAACGTCAATATATCCGTTTTTAAGGCGGTAAAAATCCTGGAATAAATATTGCCAGCCATTTACAGTTTTTGTTAAATGCATATTTTTAACAGTGTATGTAAGAAAACCTCTATCCAGAATCTAAGTGCAATACACTGATACTGTAGTTAGTGTCCAAGTATTTATCTACACTGAGGAAAACAACAGAGTAAGAACGCGAAATTGCCTTGGAAAGTTGTTTTAACTTTCTCATTTCTAGAGATATCGAATTTGACCACGAATCATGAATATGTGATGAGATTCTTTAACTGAATCACGAAAAGATTATGAAACACTTGCAAGTACACTTAATTCCCTAACAGAGGAGGAATATCTGAGGTATATAGTAGGCTGTATAGTTAAAAAAAATCATTGAAATAACCTGAATTAGGAAAACAAAGGTTCGGTGTTGTTGCAAATGATAAGTGTTGGATAGATGTAATGAACAGAGGTGGTCTTCATGTACCCTCAGATTGTTTCTTTTTCCAATAAAGTAAGATGAGAGAAACTTTTCAGCTGTCCAAGGTGAAAAGTTAAGAGCGGGAAATGATTCTAAGAGAACTCTTGATGACGAGATGAAACTTGCTAGAATGGCCTTACCGGGTGATGTTATATGTTTCCTTGCAAGAATATGTATTCTATAGAATTAGACATTTAAACAGAAAAATTGATTTCAACAAAAAAGTCAAGAGATTACAGAAGCATAAAGAGGAAATATATGATAATTGTAAATAAGTTAATAAATTATGAACTTGCAAATTATATTTCATTTACATATGAAAATCGTATAATAGAAGCATTGTAAACAAATTGATACCTTATTTATGAACCTGCAAATTATATTTCATATATATATATATATATATATATATATATATATATATATATATATATATATATATATATAATGAAAATTTTTCCATGGAAACATTGTAAATAAAGTGATATCTTATTTATGAAACTGCAAGTCATATTCTCTTTGTATATGAAAATTATAATATAAAAACATCGTAAATTGAAAAATTATTTATGAAATTGTAGAATATATATTATTTATACAAGAAATGAATCGAAATTATTCTGTTTCATGTTTTCTCTAACGATGCTACAATACTGAAGAGTGATTTAGTAAATACATATTATCTCCAATATCTACGAGAGAGAGAGAGAGAGAGAGAGAGAGAGAGAGAGAGAGAGAGAGAGAGAGAGAGAAAGAGAGAGAGAGAGAGAGAGAGAGAATCCAATAAGAACGTCATTTGATTAGAAATGGGTAATGGGTGAATAAACAGTTAAATTACAAGGGTACCTTTAAGGCGTAGGCAAAGATGACGTCATGCGCAGAAGTGACTTAAATCGTAAGGCCGATCTCATATATGTAAAACTTACTGAACAACTGTACGTTAGGTTGGTTTGACGATATGCATTAGTAATTGGTTTACTTAAATATCAAATGTCTAAGAAGTAGTTTTAATTGTTCATGGACTGGTGTCTGCTAATAACGGGAAAAGGAAAGCGTGTAAATAATATACTCGTAACACGAAGTAAAGGTTAAGGTGTCTGGTTTCAGTTCCAGTTCCATCAGAATAGATGCTCACTAGAACGTCAGCCGGACAAGCCCAACCCCCCAGTAAACAGCTTAAACTCACAGTCCTGGGTGGGGATCGATCTGCTGCCATGCGAATGCTAGGCAAACACGTTACCACTGCACTAGCCAGGAGGCTAGTATCTGAATTTCATTGGGTAAGAAAATTGAAACTATCATGGACGTTTGTAGTATAAAGATTAGCTATACTATTGCACCATAAAGGATTGCCAAATCTAGATGTACGAAAGTAACAGACAAATTGAAATTATTTTTCAAAATGGTATTTCGAAGATGAAAGGAGACTAATTATTGGACATCAAAAAATGTATTTGCTGTGAGTGATAAAGAATTCTTTCATCGTGAAATTAGAAAAAACGTGACAAATAATTCTTCCGTTTATGATTTTTATAATTGTTTCGACCAGTAACGTTATATTTGAATTAAGAAAGAAGAAATAGTATTCGATGAATTGCCCGGAAGTTTTGTCTTTATATCTCTTTTCTCGAAGGAGAGCTGAAGGCGTCTTAAGACACACGCATCGATCATTTTTCATATTATGTTGACTCCTTTGTTTCATTGATAATAAAGGTTGTTTTCTTTTCTCCTCTTTCGTTTAGCTTAGAACTAACACATGGTAAGATCAACACACACACACACACAGAAATATTGCAAGATTGAAAAGGGGAACATATTGGATTAATAAGCTTTTATTATTATTATTATTATTATTATTATTATTATTTCTACTTGCTAAGCTTCAATCCTAGTTGGAAAGGCAGGATGCTATAAGCCAAGGGGTTCCAACTGGGAAAATAGCCCAATGAGGAAAGGAAATAAGGAAAAATAAAATATTTTAAGATGAGTAACATTAAAATAAATATCTCCCATATGAACTATAAAAACTTTAACAAAGCAAGAGGAAGAGAAATAAAATAGAATAGTGTGCCCGAGAGTACCCTCAGCAAGAGAACACTAACCCAGGACAGTGGAAGACCATGGTACAAATGCTACGGCACTGCCCAAGACTAAAGAACAATTGTTTGATATTATGAATATATATTTATTTTTATTCAAGCATTTTCATATAGCTTTCTAGTTGGTCTACATTTTTAAGAAACAATGCATGAAAAGGTCGTAGAGTGTGACAGATGAATTGGAATAATTAGTTAATTATCTATTCATTTTGTGAATCAAATAATTCTTTCATGCAGAGTTATGTATCTAAAATGATCTCTCTCTCTCTCTCTCTCTCTCTCTCTCTCTCTCTCTCTCTCTCTCTCTCTCTCTCTCTCTCTCTCTCTCTGCGTGTTCACATGCACAAAAACACGTACTTTGACATACAATTGCGTAGTTATTTGCTTCTCTTCCCAATGCATTGAGAGCAAGCATCATTAAAATGAAGTGGTCTCCATTGGAAAAATAAAAAGGAAACTTATTAAAAAAAATGTAGCAGCAGGGTCTTTTAAACCTGGAACCAAATTATATGAATTTTTCGTGGCTGATTTCTTTCACATTGATTTGGATTCATTTTATTTACTTTCTTTCTGGTAAAATTCGCACGAACTTTTTTTAATAGACAATTTTTTTTCATACTTATTTTCAATAAAGATAAGTAAATGAATCTTCAATTGGATAACATGGTCTTTACATACCTTAATTGGCAATGAAATATTTGCTCTCCTTTCTGTAAACGGAAACTTAATCATGTTTAACAGGCTGACATAAGTCTCTTTTTGTAGTTTATATATGAAAGATCTAATTTAATGTTGATGCTGTGCTTAGAATATTATAGATTATTCATTTCCGTATTTTCTTTCCTCACTGTTGGAGCCCTGGGACTTATAGCATCCTGCTTTCCCAACCGGGTTATGGCTTAGCTAATAATAATAATAATAATAATAATAATAATAATAATAATAATAATAATAATAATAATAATAATTAGTTCACCCTAAATTGCAAACTTTTCTCAATTCGCTGGTGTTGTAAAAGAAACTAATTATTGAATATATCTGCAACATAAATCGTCCATATCTTATTATTATTATTATTATTATTATCATTATTATTATTATTATTATTATTATTATTATTACTTGCTAAACTACAGCCCTAGTTGGAAAAGCAGGATGCTATAAACCCAGGGGCTCCAACGGGGAATATAGCCCAGTGAGGAAAGGAAACAGGGAAAAATAAAATATTTCAATAAGCATAACAACATTAACATTAATATCTCCTATATAAACTATAAAAACTTTAACAAAACAAGAGGAAAAGAAATAAGATAGAACTGCGTGCCAGAGAACTATAGCTCAAGATAGTGGAAGACCATGGTACAGAGGGTATGGCACTACCCAAGACTAGAGAACAATGGTTTGATTTTGGAGTGCCCCTCTCCTAGAAGAGCTGCTTGCCACAGCTAAAGTCTCTTCTACCCTTACCAAGAGGAAAGTTGTCACTGATTCCTGAACAATTACAGTGCAGTAATCCCTTGGGTGAAGAAGAATTGTTTGGTAATTTCAGTGTTGTCAGGAGTACGAGGACAGAGGAGAATGTGTACAAATAGGACAGACTACTCGGCCTGTGTGTAGAAAAAAGGGAAAATAAACCTTAAAGAGAGAGAAGGATACAATTTAGAACTGTGTGGCCAGTCAATGAACCCAATGACTCTCTACCGGTAGTATCTCAACGGATAGCTGGTGCCCTGGCCAACCTACTACCTACGTACTACCTTCAATAGTAATAATTAGATTAATAGTGAATGTTTTTCATTTCATCTTTGGATTTATTTTCTTTCTTTTTTTTGTAAATGTAATGGATAACTTTAATTTATTTACAGCTGATTTTTTTTAAGCATAATTCTGTCGTGGAAATTCTTTTTCAAATACTGTATATATGCTCTGCTGTTATTATTATTATTATTATTATTATTATTATTATTATTATTATCTAGGCTACAACCCTCGTTGGAAAAACAGGATTCTATAGCCACAAAGGCTACAGCAGGGAAAAATAGCCCAGTGAGGAAAGGAAATTAAGAAATAAATAAACTATAACAGATGTAATGAACATTCGAAATAAAATATTTTAACAACAGTAACAACATTAAATTAGATCTTTTTTATATAAACTACAAAAAGAGACTTATATCAGCCTGTTCAACATAAAACATTCCCTGCAAGTTTGAACTTTTGAAGTTCTACCGATTCAACTACCTAAATTATTATTATTACTAGTCAAGCTACAACCCTAGTTGGAAAAGCATGATGATATAAGCCCAAGGGCTCCAATAGCGAAAAATAGTCCAATGAAGAAATGGAAATAAATAAACGATATAAGAATTTATAAAAGATTAAAATAAAATATTTTATAAACAGTAACAATATTAAAACAGATAATTCATATATAGCCTATAAAAAGACTATGTCAGCCTATTCAATATAAAAACATTTGCTGCAAGTTTGAACTTTAGAAGTTCTACTGACTCAAATACCGAAATAGTAAGATCATTCTACAACTTGGTCAGAGCTCGAATAAAACCTCTAGAATACTCTGCTTTATAGAAAGGTGCAATACTTTGTTATGGTTTGATTTGATTCATGGACTTTGGGTCTTATAGCACCACGCTAAGGCCAGTGAGACCATTCATTGGTGAATAGCATCCGATTAAGTAATTGTGTCAATATTGTATAAGGAAAAGGGTATTTAACAGGTATATTTTTAGATGATATTTGTAACTTCTAATTAATAAATGGTAAAAAAAAATATTTAGCATGTTGATAAGTTTGATTCCATAAGATTAGGCATTATTCCTCTATATAAATCATTCCTTAAGAAATTTTACATACAATAATAGCATTATAATACCTACAGCATATTTAACATCTAAATTTTCTTTTAGGTTCCTTCTTCTTATTTCATTCTTTTATAGGGATGAAAAGATTTGTAGTAAATTTGATTCCATATGATTAGGCATTTTCACAATATATGAAACTTCTTTAACAATCTTTATAAAGAATAATATAATTTGACAGTCATTATCCTTTAACAATAGGATTCCTTTTTGAGAGCTTAATATAATACACAATACTAAAAGGGGTTTATCGCCCATTCTCTCACTAAAATAACAGCCTCGTATTCACTTATACAGAAAACCATTGATCAGGATTGTGGTAGCCTATTGAAGATGTCCCTGCTTGGTGATCTTCTGGTCTGGGGTTCGAAACCCGCTTAAGCTCAGTTGTTTCTAGCAGTGTCTGTAACCTCGCCATCCTTGTGAGCAAAGGATGTGGGGTTTTGGAGACACTATAGGTCTACCTGCTAAGTCGTCAGCAGCCATTGCCTGGCCGTTCCTGGCCCTAGCTTGGATGGAGAGTTGGGCTTGGATACTATTCATGTGTATGTATTGTACTAACCGTGTGTCACACGATCGTATATAGTAATGACATTTCTTTATATATATATATATATATATATATATATATATATATATATATATATATATATATATATATATATATATATATATATTATGCTTTGTATCTTCGCTCTCCCCTCGCACCGATAGGGACCTGAAATAACATATCTGTTTTTCTCACCATTAACTGTTAACAGCACCGGTTGTCGGTTGAACATGAAATTGCCTGTTATGTTTTTATGTCCTTTTTGCCTGGAGTTTATGCATATATAAATGGATGTTCTGTAATAAAGTTACTCAGTTGCTTTCATTCTGCCTTCTTAGTCACAGCCTCTCTTGGCCCGTCACATTAGTGACCCCGGAAGTCGACTCGCTCCTTCCGCCTTCCACCCCACTCCCCCCGTCATTGGTACTATAGCGGACTCCACAGAAGCTGGCACCGCCCCATTGAAACTTTCATCGATCGCCAGCTGAGAGGCATTTTCTTGGTTTCAGCACGCAGAAGTCCAGTTCCGCATCAAGGGTGTGACTCGCTCAACCACCAAAGCAGATTATGTTCTCGCAGCGATACCCGAGGACACCTTCCCGGAAATATCCGACTGGCTTTGTGAACAAGGAGACACCCCATATGCGTATGACGCCCTCAAAACATACCTTCTGCAGCAGTACTCGCCGTCGCCAGCCGCCCGTATAGCAAAACTTTTTCAGCTCTCTCAACATCCGTTGGGGGACCAAAGGGCTTCGCTCGCCCTCTAGGAAATGACCAATATTGCTCGCCTGCAACTTGCCGCAGATGGCTCTCCTCATGAGGTGAACCTACTTTGTGCCCTTTAGATACACCGTTTACCTGAACCTGTACACGCTGCCATACCCGATGTCGATAGTTTACCCATAACGGACTTGATGATCAAAGCCGATGCCCTTATGGACAGCCACATCACGACCTTCAAGACCTCCATCAACACCTCCACTCCTGACGAACAGGACGCCTATTCAACGTCATCCATAGCTGACATGAATGCCGTAGGACATACACGCCTACCAAGTGACGTGCCGGAGTGGCAACAAAGCCACCCATCACCCACCACTCGCTCGCGCCCCAACCAACAACTTCTACAGCCATTTACTGCCTCCCATCGGCCGCAGTTTTCCTACTACCACTACAGATTCGGGGCAACTGCGAAGAAATGTGCCAAGGATTGTCAGTGGCCAAAAAATGTGTAAGTAGGCCATCGCTTGTGGCGGTGGCTTCCCATGTTTCTAATCTTTTCTTTTTACATGATGCAGGAACAGGCGTGCGATTTTTGGTAGACACGGGTGCTTGTCGTTCTCTTTTGCCAAAGGAACTCTTCAGGACTCGACGAAGGCTGTCTATGTCTGCGGATGTCCGCCTGGTAGCTGCCAACGGATCAGCGATACACACCCTACGGTTACGTGAACCTCACATTATCGTTTGGAAACGGTAAATTTAATTAGAAGTTTTTCGTTGCTGATATCACATTGCCAATCCTCGGTGCGGATTTCCTCTCTCATTTCCACTTCTGGTCGATGTCGCCCACTGACTTTTGGTCAGCGCAGATTCGTACTTGTCGGCACCTCTTCAACACGCCTCCTCCAACCTCACTCTCCACATCAGCACACCCATGGATGCCTACGCCCACCTCCTCACGTCGTACCCGGAAGTTTTCCGTCCAAAAACTTCTCCAATCGCCCACGGCTCCTGCCAATCACGTTATTTATCGCCATATCAAGACTACGGGACCCCCAGTCTTCGCAAAACTCATATGTCTAGCACCGGAACGATTGGCAGCCGCCAAACAGACGTTCGCCGATATGGAGGAAATGGGCTTTTGCCAAAAGGCTTCCAGCCCATGGTCGTCACTCTTACACATCGTTCTGAAGAAAGACGTCTACCTCCGTGAGTGCTGGAATTACAGGCGCCTGAACATGCAAATAGAATCGGATCACTACCCCCTCCCAAACATCGCCGACGTGACCTCCTACCGGCACAAAGCGAAGGTTTTCTCCACGCTCGACCTCCTGAAGGGGTATTATCAGGTGCCTATGAACCCAAAAGACATCCCCAAGACTGCCATCACCACTCCATTTGGTACATACACCTTCAATTTCTCCTGTTTTGGCCTTCGTAATGCTGGGGCCACTTTTCAATGTCTCATGGATGGCATCTTAGGGGACCTCCCCTTCTGTGTATGTTATGTGGACGACATACTTGTGTTCTCTTCCTCAAAAGAGAAACATCTCCATCACCTGCGCATCGTGTTCAACCGCCTGCAACAAAACGGCCTTGTAGTCCGGTACGACAAGTGTACCTTTGGCGCCAACAAAGTGTCGTTCTTAGGGCACCGCATTACTCCCGAAGGAGTCCATCCCCTCCCTGAGAAGGTAGCAGCCGTTCAGAACTTCCCCACACATTCGACTGTCAAAGCTCTGCAGGAATTCTTGAGCATGATCAACTATTATCACCGTTTTCTGCCAGCCATTGCTGCCACTCCTGCTCCCCTCTATGATGCCTCCCTCAAAGACAAGCCAAAAGACCTGCAGTGGGGTCCCCTTCAAGAGGCGGCCTTCTGTAATGCAAAGAAGTCCCTATCAACTGCTGCAGCTCTCACTTTTCCCATCCCACATGGCCCTCTCCTTCTCTTCACCGATGCCAGCGACGTCGCTATTGGTGCAGTACTCGAACAGGTGGTCAATGTCTCGCCCCGCCCATTGGCCTTCTTCAGCAGAAAACTGTTCAAGGCAGAATCGGGTTATTCTACCTTCGATCGCGAATGGCTGGCGGTGCACTTGGCTGTCCGTCACTTTCGCCATCTCTTAGAAGGTATGCCCTTCATCATTTGCACAGACCACATGCCTCTGGTGCACACCTTCCCTCGACAGTCTGACGCCTGGTCCACCCATCAACGGCGACATCTCTCCGCCGTGGCTGAATACAATTGCACCCTTCAACACGTCCCTGGGAAAATGAATCCTGTTGCAGATGCCCTGTCAAGAAATACGTTGGCTGCCGTTCAACTGGGATTGGATTACAACGCCTTGGCTGAAGCCCAACGACAGGATCCAGAGAATCAAGCATGTAGGACATCCTGCACATCCCTCCCTTGGGAAGACATCCCCCTTGACGACTCCAACACCACCCTCCTTTTGGACGTCAATACTGGTAGACCGCGACCTTGGATTCCTGCTCCCATGCACCGACAGGTGTTTGATTTCATTCACGGCCTTTCACATCCCTCGTGCCTTTCTACTGCACAGCTGCTGAAGACAAAGTTCATTTGGCAAGGCATTTCTAAGGATGCTAAGGATTGGGTCCGCACCTGTACTTCTTGCCAAACTTCCAAAGTACATCGAGACACGGATTCAGGAGTGGGCACCTTTCCTCAACCTCAGCGTCATTTCGCCCACATTCACGTCGACATTGTAGGCCCCCTACCCACATCAAAAGGACCTGTTTACTGTCATCGACCGTTCCACTCGTTGTCCTTAAGCCATTCCCATGAAAACTACAATGTCTGCCTCATGTACATCTGCCTTACTCTCAGGATCGATTGCAAGATTTGGTATCCCTGAGCATATTACTTCTGACAGGGGTATCACTTTCACCTCTCAATTGTGGACATCCTTAGCTAATCTCCTGGGCATCACCCTACATCAGACAGCTGCCTACAACCCCGTTGCCAATGGAATGATTGAACGTTTTCATCGCACACTCAAAGCAGCTTTGATGTCCCGCTGCAAGAATTCCAACTGGTTTAATCAGCTTTCCTGGGTCCCGAATGGTGACCCGTTGGTCATCCCTGCTGAATTTTTTCCTTCTGCAACCTCCTTCGACGATCTCCAGCGTATACGTCACTTCGTGGGAAAATTTACTCCATGCCGCCAGACTTACAAGACCCCAGCAAAGCATCACATACCGACAGACTTGCACTCTGCAACGCCCGCCTTCCTACGCAATGAAACTAGCAAGCCACCGCTAACGCCCCCTTACACGGGCCATTGCCTTATCATCCGACGCAGTCCGAAAGCATTCCTACTAAACATTCGTGGCAAAGAAGACTGGGTCTCCATTGATCGTCTGAAACCTGCTTATCTCTCGCCAGATGACCCGCCTACAGTTCGCCTCTTTTGATCAGGGCGCCCTATTTAACATGTACAGTATGTAATTTTTTATGGGGGAGCCATGTACCAACTGTGTGTTACACGATCGTACATAGTAACGTCATTTTTTTTTGTATATATTATGCTTTGTATTTTTGCTCTCCCCTCGCACTGATAGGGACCTAAAATAACATGTCTGTTTTTCTCACGGATAACTGTTAACAGCACCTGTTGTCGGTTGAACATGAAATTGCCTGTTATGATTTTATGTCCTTCTTTTCCTGGAGTTTATATATATATATAAATGGATGTTCTGTAATAAAGTTACTCAGTTGCTTCCATCCTGCCTTCTTAGTCACAGCCTCTCTCGGCCCGTCACAGTATTGTCAGTCTCTATGGTATTATCAGTCACTTGCCTCTGCTATTCATGAACGACCTTTATAAAACTTTTAAAAAAAAATTAGTTCTACAACACTAATATCCTCATTAGGTAGATCTGCTGCTATCTTCAGTTTACTCCTTCTTCATATAGCATTCCTTTGTATTTTCTCAACCGTTTCTCTTGTCTGTTCTGATTTCCTCTTTATCTTAATCTCTTAATGCGCTCCCTAGTTTGCACTGTAGGTATTACTTGAGGGTTTTTACAGCTTTCCTTAGGTCCTTATCTGCACTTACTTTATATCCTTCTACTTTACCTCTATTCTTTCTTACTTTTCGCTGTCCAAAGTCTAACTTATACTTCATAGTGTAACTAGAGTTTTACCCTAGATGCGCCTGGCTGAATGGCCTCTTAGACCCCAGTGCTGTAATATATATCCCAAATCTACAAATCTAGTCCGATCCAAATGAACTCATATCTGGTTGCAAATGTGTTTGTATTTGTGTCTGTCATTGTTGCTGAGAATCATCTTGAATTCTAGCATTGAAATAAGTTAGAAGTCTAACAATTCGAGATTGACTTAACGATTACACCATTTAATTTTGAATTTGGAACGGAAATATTTGAATTTAAAAGGAATTTAGTTGAATTTGAAACAGAAACAAAAAATCCAGGAGGGAACGACGAATATTTGCTTGATTTTTCCCAGTAAAAACAACTTTGAAAAGAAATGGAAATAAATATAGAAATGGAAAAAAAGAAATAATAAAAATATAAAAATGTACACTCGAGCTAACGAGTAGGAAGTTGCAGTTGGATTATTACACTCAGAGCTTTATTCCTTTTTGGCGTCAGTCGCTATTAATACATTTGATTTCAATAACAAACGGACATAATAAAGGAAAATTTTCAACGTTTTGTGATATTTAGTCACTATAATTAGTATTGGCAAAACATCAATCAATGTTAATCTATTGGACAGGATATCGAACAAAGTTCCATCCTGTTCGTAATACTAGGCATGCAGTTAATTCCAATAGTCAGGCCTTCTCCATCATAAGGCTCAACACTACACAGTATTCTAGAAGTTTATTTCAGCTGTGACTAGTCAGATAGTTGTGTTTCTTGTTGAACAGGCTGACATAAGTCTCTTTATTATAGGTTATATGTGAAATGTCTATTTTAATGTTGTTTTATTTTAATTGTTCATTACTTCTCTTGTAGTTTATTTATTTTATCATTTCCTTTCCTCACTGGGCTATTTTTTCCTGTTGAATGCTTTGGCTTATAGCATCCTTATTTTCTATAAGGTTGTAGCTTATCTAGTAATAATAAAAAAATAATAATTGGGAACATATCGTGTTAGAATTAAAAAAAAATAAACAAACCAATTATTAATAATGCTGAGAGAATTTTCCAAAGAAACACTAATTCTCTCTCTCTCTCTCTCTCTCTCTCTCTCTCTCTCTCTCTCTCTCTCTCTCTCTCTCTCTCTCTCTCTCTCTCTCTCTCTCTATATATATATATATATATATATATATATATACATATATATATATATATATATATATATATCCATATATACATATATTTAAATATATATATGTATATATATATATATATATATATATATATATATATACTGTATATATATATATATATATATATATATATATATATACATATATATATATATATATATATATATATATATATATATATATATATCTAGTTGGAATTGAAATGATACAACACCACTCAATGTTGCAATTTCTTTACATACAAAATAGCAAATACATGGAACAGACTTCCTGCTGATGTAGTAAACTTTAACATTATAAACGGTTTTAAGAATAAGTTAAACAAGATCATAAAGACTGTCTAAACATTTGCATAAAATTTCTCTACCCAGGAGCTAATGGAGTCTACGTGTATGGACTGAAATGTCTTTGAAACATCCAAAATCCTTGTTACACACTCTTTTTGCTACTTCCAGATATGTAAAAAAAAAAAAAAAAAAAAAAAAAAAAAAAAACAATGTTACTTTCAACTAATACCAAAAGTCGCCATACGGATGAAAAAAGATAAATTCCTGTAATCACAAAAGGAATCCGTTCAACGATATTGTTGACAATTGTGCAGTAAATGAACTATTGCAAATAGGAGTAATGTTTATTTTTGTTAATATTCAGGTATGCTTTACTACCAACATGAAGACAGATGTAACAAAATTCTCTTGGAAATTTTAGAGTGAAAAATCGCACTCAAAAAAAGAAAATACTGAAAATACAAAAGTGATCTTCATTACTGAAATTAGTATGCATAGTGTCAAAATATGCCAGGTTTTTTCAGGTATTTATAATTTATAAATTTATTCATAAACAAATATTTGCTAGTTATATTCATGATGAACACTTGGAGAGTGAATGCAAAATGATATTCATATTTGATATTCCCGCACAATATGTCTTCGAAAGAAGCTACCATGAAAAAGAGAAATGACAGATTAATCCATATCAAATTATTATTATTATTATTATTATTATTATTATTATTATTATTATTATTATTATTATTAAAAGCTAAGCTTCAACCCTAGTTGGAAAATCAGGATGCTTTAAGTCCGAGGTCTCCAGCAGGGAAAAATAGCCCTGTGAGGAAAGGAAATAAATTACAAGAGAGCTAATGAACAATTAAAATAGAATATTTTAAAAACATTAGCAGCATTAAAATAGATCTTTCATATATATACTATAAAAACTTTTAACAAAATAAGAGTAAGAGAAACAAGACAAAACAGCGTGCCCCAGTGTACCCTCAAGCAAGAGAACTCTAACCCAAGACAGTGGAAGACTATGGTGCAGAGGGTAGAGAACAATGGTTTGATTTTGGAGTGTCCCTCTCCCAGAAGAATTGCTTACCATAGCTAAAGGGTCTCTTCTACCCTTAGCAAGAGGAAAGCAACCACTGAACAATTGCAGTGCAGTAGTTAACCCCTTGAGCAAAGAAGAGTTGTTTAGTAATCTTGGTGTTGTCAGGTGTATGATGTCAGAAGAGAATGTGGAAAGAATAGACCAGACTATTCGGTATATGTGTAAGCAAAGGAAAAGTGAGTCGTAAACAGAGAAAGGGATCTAATGTAGTACCGTCTGGCAAGTCAAAGGGCCCAATAACTCTCTAGTGGTAGTATCCCAACTGGTGGCTGGTGTCCTGGCCAACTTACTACCTAGCTAAATAAGTTTCAACTTCAAAAGCTAGATCACCATAATATATTGCTTAATACTTTGTAACATTATATTGGAAAAGTATTAATGATTTACGAGAAAGTTACTTGAAAGGCTATATTTTCAGCAATATTATCCAAAGTTATCCGAGTTTATAACATCATCGTTTCACGAGGGATTTTATCCTTTCATTTGTTTTCTCTTATTTGGATTTGATTTCATTTTGTTATATTTACTTAGATGTCATCCTTTCTTTTATTTTATACTTTGATTTAATCTTTATTATTTTTACTTGTAATTTATCATTTCCTTTGTTTTTTATTAGGACTTTGTCCTTTCATTAGTATTTCTTTATTATTATTAGTATTACTTGTCAAGCTACAATCTTAGCTGGAAAAGCAGGATGCTATAAGCCCAAGGGCTCCAACAGGAAAAATAGCCCAGTGAGGAAAGCAAACAAGGAAATAAATAAACTAAGGGAGATGTAATGAAGGGTCTTATATTTTTGAGTGCTGCCCGGACCTCCCTTGGTCCCTCTTCCATGCCTGCCTGTAGAGCCAGACGGCATTGGTCAGGAAGCCTGAATTAGATTCTCCCCTTCCTTATATGCACTCTTTCGGATTGCCGGGCTTGGAGGTAGTGTACACTCTTATCCCGGCATCCATTCTATTTTTCTTCTAGTGCTGTACCCGACCCGGCTGCCGGCCTATGAGGCCGGCAGCCGGGCAGGTGTAGTCCTCTGGTTCTTTTGCTGCCAGCTGGCATCGGTCTTGTACCTTTGCCGGCCGGCTTATGTCTGCCCTTGTCTGCCGGTCACCAAGAGTGTGGCTGGCAGCCATTGCCGGCCGACATTGGCTGTTGCCGGCAGCAACTGCCGGCCGGCACATGCATTTGAACTAGAGTGCTGCCGCCTTATAGCTGTTAAGTAGTATACTTTAAAGCTAGTTATGGTGTGTGCCGGCCGGCACGTATCCCCCTATACTGTACTAGTACTCTTCAGTATAACATATACAGTAAGAAGAAAACTATGGTAAGGGTGTTGGTACAGCACTGTGTGTTCTAACACTTTTGTGTTTTCTTGCACAGTCCTTTGCTGTTGCCCTACAGATAGGAAAGTGAGTTCTTTCCTGTCTATTATCCAGGTTTTTAAAATCATTGCTTAGGTGTGAGCTCCACCTGTTTCCTCTGGAAACTTTGCATTGGTTACTCTAGAAGAGATTAACCATTTGATTTTATTATCTGGAAGGCTGCAGCAATGGGTTGTGAGGGAAACACAAGTGTGTGTCTTTCCTTTCTGAATTGTTATGCTATACCATGCATATCCAGTGATACATAGTTCACTTGATACTCATGGAAATTTCTTCTCTTTACAGAAGGACACTCCGAAGTGCGGAAGTGCTTTCTGCAACGTCCGCAGCAAGAACCTCTGCGGACATGAGTTTTGTAGGAGACACGCAGCATACGCTGTCTCCAAGGATGATCTCCGGTATTGGGACCCTCAGGTATGTACTGTGTGCACTAACCTGATTACTGAGACCTTTGATTCCCCTAGGACGGAGGAATCAAGGGATATAGCTAGGAAGAAGCTTCGTACCTGGGTAAGGGGCTTCCAAAAGAACACTTCTGGCCCTTATCTTCCAAGTGAGAAGATGAGGGCGTATCTTTTCCCTAAGGCATCAGCTGATGCAGTGATTCCCCAGCCTCAAGAGGAGATCCCCTAAGTTCAGATCCAGGTGGATGCTGAAGTCGCGGTCGCGATGCAAGACATCCAGTTAGATGACAGGATGTCTGATGTGGACGAGTGTCTGGAGGAAGACCTCCTGGCAGAAGCCCAGGATAAAGTTCAAGCCCCAGACGTTGTAGAGGTAGACGTCGACGAGGTGTCGGCTACTCCGGTTCAGATTCCGGAGCCTATTCCCTCAACATCGGCCGGTCTCCCAGTAGAGCTGGGACAGGCCCTCTCTTCTATTGTTGGAATGATCCAACAAATGCAGAAGGAGAATCAGGAGAAGGCGGCTGCAATGGAACTGCGAATGCAGTGCCTTGCAGAATCACATGGGCCCCAAAAAAAGCTCAATGTGAAAGACCTTCCCTTGTGCTCAGATGCTAACCCATGGAGGTATGCTGAGCACATGCCGATGACGACTGGAAAGATCGTCATCTCGGATAAGCTGGGCTCAGTTCCCCTGGAGGAGGTGGAATTCTGGCCCAGCAAGGCATCATATCCGGACTGTTATGTCCGGCTGAGGAAGGAACCAGCTTCAAAGGAGGAGACAGAGCCGAAGGAGGTCATAGTGATGGACCATGCTAAGGCTCAAGTTCTACTTTCATCCTCGATGAAAGAGAGGGGCTTCTCTAACTCAAAGGTAGCCGCATTGAACAGGAAGCTCCCTTCCTTTGTGTCCTCGCCTACTAGAGCCTTCCCCTTTTTACAGAAAGGGTTTCTGGCTGTACTAAAAGCAGTCGAGGCCGGCAAGCCTTGCCCCTCCCTAGAGGAGTGTAAACCCTTGTCGCTGGCCCTGCCTATGGACCACAAAGACTGGAAGGACGTCCATCTCACGTTCTCAGTTGGAAAGTTGGAGGCTGATATTGCCGGACGTCAGTTCGGCGAGGACCTCCCTAAGCTGTCTGACTTTCTTTTGCGAAGAGAGTTCGATACAAAAGAAAGACTGACTGCCTCAATGTCTCTTCAGACTACTCTCGAGACGATGGCAAGTGACCCCAAGGTCCATGAAATGTTCATGGTAGTGGCCAAGACTCATCTGGCCACAGTGACGAAGGACCTTTATGGCTTTGTCAAGGCAAGGAGAGCTTGTAGGGAGTTCGTGTTTACCTCGGCTACGGTGAGGCACGAGCCAAGGAAACTAATCTCCTCCAACATTTGGGGAAAAGACCTTTTCCCTACCGACTTGGTCAAAGAAGTTGTTGATAAGGCCGCCTTGGAGAATAGAAACCTTCTCCAGAAGTGGGGCCTGGCTATCAAAAGAAAGTCTTCCCCGGATGAGGGTCCTCAACCAAAGAGGAAGACTATGAGGACTAGGCTACCGTCTCGGCCAGCCAAGCCTGTTAGACAGCAACAGCAACTGCAATTGCCATTGCCCCCAGTGCCCCAGATCGTGGCACAAACCCCGACCACTTTTCAGTGGGTACCCCAGGCCGTGTCGACACAGTCCACGGCATTCACCCCAGCGTTCGAAGGGCAGTCTACTTCCTTTCGAGCAAAGCCTAGAGGAGCAGCCAGAGGCTCGTCTAGACGCCCCTCAAGGGGAAGGGGATTCAGGGGTGGTCGTGGTCAGGAAGGCAAGACCTCAGGACGGCAGTCCAAGTGAGGTGATACCGGTAGGAGGGAGACTTCTGAAATTTCGGGATCGGTGGACCTTCGATCCCTGGGCCCACAGCCTACTCAAGAATGGACTGGGCGGGAGCTGGTACAGCACTCCACCCCCGTGCCTTCGGTTTTTCCAACACTCCACCCCCGTTATGGAGGAGTACGTTCAAGAACTGTTGGAGAAAAAAGGTGATCCGAAGGGTGAAGCCCATCAATTTCTAAGGGAGGCTGTTTTGTGTTCCCAAGAAAGACTCGGAAAAGCTCAGAGTCATTCTGGACTTGTCGCCACTCAACAAGTTCATAGTGAATTGCAAATTCAAAATGCTAACACTGCAACACATAAGGACCTTACTGCCCAAGAGGGCATATTCCGTCTCTATAGACTTGTCAGACGTCTATTGGCACATTCCAATTAGCCATCGACTCTCCCCCTACCTAGGGTTCAGGCTACAACGAAGACTATACGCCTTCGGAGCCATGCCATTCGGGCTAAACATAGCCCCAAGGATTTTTACGAAGCTTGCGAGCGTAGCTCTCAAACAATTACGCCTAAAGGGAATTCAGGTAGTAGCCTACCTGGACGACTGGTTGGTGTGGGCAGCATCCGAGACAGAATGCTTGCAAGCTTCCAGTCAAGTGATCCAGTTCCTAGAGTACCTAGGCTTCAAGATCAACAGAAAAAAGTCTCGACTTTCTCCATCTCAAAAGTTCCAGTGGCTGGGAATCCACTGGGACCTTTTGTCACACCGTTTCTCCATCCCGGCGAAGAAAAGGAAGGAGATAGCGGGTTCTGTCAAGAGACTTCTAGATTCCGAAAGGATATCAAGACGCGAGCAGGAGAGGGTACTGCGCTCTCTCCAGTTTGCTTCGGTGACAGACCCAGTGCCAAGAGCACAGCTAAAGGATGCAATCGGAGTTTGGAGAAGTTATGCATCAAACGCGCGAAGAGATCTGAGAAGACCAGCCGCTTCGGCTAAGTACTCTTCTCAGGCCTTGGTCCCAAGCCAGACATCTAAAGAAGTGCTCCTTACCTTAAAGAAAGTCTCCCCGCGTCACTCGATCCACATAAGGTTGGTGATGAACAGCAAGGTAGTTGTGAGATACTTGAATCGACAAGGATCGAGGTCACCACCTCTCAACCAGGTGATGTTGGCCATCTTCCGATTGGCGGAAAAGAAGAAGTGGTACCTGTCGGCAGTTCACCTTCAAGGAGTCCGCAATGTGACAGCGGACGCTCTATCCAGGTTCACACCGATAGAGTCGGAATGGTCCTTAGACGCAGGATCATTCTCCTTCATTCTGAATCAGTCCCAGAACTGCAGATAGACCTCTGCGACGAAAGACAACAAGAAGTTGCCCCTGTACGTGCCCCGTACGAGGACAAGAAGTTGCCCCTGTACGTGCCCCGTACGAGGACCCCTTAGCGGAAGCAGTGGACGCGATGTCCCTCGACTGGAACAGACGGTCCAAGATTTATCTGTTCCCTCCTTACAACCTTCTGTTGAGGGTCCTCAACAAACTGAGATCCTTCAAGGGGTAGCGGCAATAGTGGCCCACAAGTGGCCGAACAGCGTGTGGTTCCTCCTGGCATTGGAACTGTAGCTGAAGTTTGTACCGCTACCAGATCCAGTTCTGACCCGGCGAGTCCAGAAGTCAACTGTCTGCGCTTCATTACAGAAAACCCGGACCCTGCGGCTCATGATTTTCTCTCCCTAGCGGTGAGAAAGCGTTTCGGGATTTCGAAAGCCAGCATAGACTTCCTTGAGGAATATAAGTGCAAATCTACTAGAAGGCAATATGAGTCATCTTGGAGAAATTGGGTGGCCTTTTGTCAAGGCGAAGAATCCGCAGGAGATCTTGACAGACTTCTGCTTATCTTTCTTCTCCACCTCCATGGTCAAGGATTGGCAGCTAACACGATTTCGGCGTGTAAGTCTGCTTTGACAAGACCCATTCTATATGCCTTCCAGGTCGACCTAGGTAACGAGATCTTTAATAAAGTCCCGAAAGCCTGTGCTAGGCTCAGACCTTCAGCACCTCCAAAGCCCATTTCATGGTCTTTAGACAAGTTCTTCATTTCGCTTCTCTGTTGAGCAATGAAGAGTGTGCGTTAAAGGATTTGACACAAAAAGTTATTTTCCTATTTTGCACTCGCCTCCGGGGCCAGGGTTAGTGAGATTGTAGCCTCTCGAGAGAGGCAGGTCGTGTTCAGTTCCTGGATGGGGGAGAACTGAACCTGTTTCCGGATCCTACGTTTCTCGCCAAGAATGAGTTACCCACCAACAGGTGGGGTCCCTGGAGAATCTGCCCTCTGAAAGAAGATGCATCTCTATGTCCAGTAGAATGCCTAAAGGTCTATCTTCATAGAACTTCAGACTTCAAGGGTGGTCAACTATTCAGGGGAGAAACATCAGGTTCAAATTTATCTCTGAATCAACTCAGAGCGAAAATCACATATTTTATTCGCAGAGCGGATCCTGACAATACACCCGCAGGTCACGATCCGAGGAAAGTTGCCTCATCCTTAAATTTCTTTAATTGTATGGATTTTGAACATCTCCGTTCATACACTGGCTGGAAGTCTTCCAGAGTGTTCTTTCGCCACTATGCGAAGCAAGTAGAGGAACTAAAGAGATCTGTGGTAGCAGTGGGTCGCGGTGTTAACCCTACTGTTTAACTCTGCGAGGAACAGTGGTCTTAATTGGGACGATTAATTCCAGGGTGAGTGTGTAGTTACATACTGTACTACAAACTAAGTGAGGGCACTGTGTTGCCCATGTAGACTGTTCCATTTCCGAAGGTGAACCTAGCATAAGTGCAGACATGTGTGCCGAGCGTTTCTAACGCTAATGTCATTGATTTGTAATACAGACTTTTATGACTTTGATACCTCGGTATCTTAAAAGTGGCATTTAATGTTTTTTCTTTCAGACAAACAAGCTCTGTTTACTATCATACTTATGCTTAAAGTTTTGGGTTATCCTCTTCTTATGTATATATATATATATAATTGTGGTTAACCTGTCTATTTATTGCCTGTCAATAAACTGGTTCTTGAGAACCTTGCGTCTCCTTCACCTGTGTCAATTTATTGGTATAATTGAGCATTCATTCTATGTACCTTATCTGGGATAATTCTAATAGAATTGTTCCTTTATGCAAGCTATGTTGCATTGGTTTTCCTCCTATGCGGATATAAAACCTTTGTCCAATACAAGTATTGTGCGGAGAACTGGTCGATATTTCATATTGACGAAGTGGTTCTTTACAAACTATGCTTTACTTAATATAGGGCGAGACCACTATATTAGCTTGCCTGGTATTCATACATAGGTATATGTACTCTTCGAGACTTTTCCAGAGTCTAGTAGGACTCTTCCCTGTAGGGGGCAGGAAGCTCTAACATGGTTTATAGTTAGTTGAAAAGATGTATAACAGTAACATCTTAGGTCTCTAGGTCTAGTCGACCGGGAAAAATTACATCCGGGGAGTACGGCACGTTCTGAGAATCCACAGATACAGTAATGCTCTGGTACACTTCTATCAGGACGACATGGCTTGAGCCCAAAAAACGGATTTTGAGCGAAGCGAAAAATCTATTTTTGGGTGAGATAGCCATGTCGTCCTGATGGACCCGCCCTTGCCTTTCTAAGAAAGGGCTGTAGGACCCCTCCCTACATACAGTATCTGTAGCACCTCGTGTACGCTACAAGGAATACAGATGGCGCCAGGATGGCGCCAGGCACGCATACGAATCGGAGGATAGGGAAGCCTTGGGAGCGGCTCCCCTTTTTCTTTCCCGAATTCGTTTTTTGCCAATCGCCTCCTACGAGACGAAATCTCTGTCCAGGATGCAGATTGCCATGTGGCGTGTCAAGAATACGTCCTCTGATATGTCACGATATCCCTTTTACGAGGGATACTCGCTCCAGGAGTTAGAATTCTGGTACCTTAAGGTAAATTCTCTGGGAATATCGCCGTAGTTGTAATATACCCTAGGAAGCTACCCTATAGGAACTTCCATCAGGACGACATGGCCATCTCACCCAAAAATAGATTTTTCGCTTCGCTCAAAATCCGTTATATATATATATATATATATATATATATATATATATATATATATATATATATATATATATATATATATATATATATATATATATATATATATATATATATATATATATATATATATATTTATATATATATATATATATATATATATATATATATATATATATTATTTATCATTATTTGCTTTGATAAAGAGTGCATGAAATCACAAAATGATAGTTGGGAAGGCCACTAATTTTAATTCTACAGCAAATGGCAATTTTTTTCATAGTAAGCCATCCTCAACTAAATCTATAGATGAAACGCTTTGCTTCTTAATAAGATTAAGGAATCGCACAAAGAGATTCGTATTTGCTGTATATTACAAATGTACTAAGTGATAAATCATTGGCTTAATTTGGGGGAGGGGTCAGTATTTTATACCTGCTGCGTTAGTTGGACTTCCAATATCACGCACGTTTTACATTTTAGTAGGATTTATTCTTTTACAGATCTTAAATGAATTTTATCAACGTTCATTTCATATCATATTTCTCTATCGTCTAGTTTTTGAAATTAATTAAATATTCACGTTACACCATGTATCATGCAGACTATTTTTAATTACACGACAGTACTAACTAAGATTATAATTTCATTCGACTAAAAAGCTGATTGAACAATATTCCCTATTTTTGTTTTAAATTTCCGTTTTCGTTTTACTGCTTGCTTAAAACAAACTATTATTGCTAATAGAAGTAATGAAACAACCGAACCACTATCAAACGTAACAGGTGAAGTAAAGAAAGCATTAAAAGACATGAAAAGAGGCAATGCAGCACAGGAAGATGTCCTAACAATTGATATGATTTAAGATGCAGAAGATTTCATATCAGTAAAAGTCGCTGAACTTTTCTGCCAGAATGCTCTATATCTACAGCGTGGAAAAGCTTTATCATTATACTAATTCACAGAGATGGAGAGACGAAGGACCTGAAAAATTCCTCCTAATAAGTTTACTCTCCGTAATATATAAAATATTTACTAAGATCATCTTAGGCTAAATAGAGAGACAACTAGAGTTTAATCAACCAAGAGAGCAGGCAGGCGTTATAGTTCTGGGTATTCAACAAGTGACTATATCCATATAATTAACCAGCTAATTAAAGAATCAACATAGTATTGCTATCACAATGTATGGGGATAATGTACTATGAGAAAGCATTTGATTTCATCAAAACTGCAGCAGTAATGAAAGTGCTTCAAGGACAAGGAATAGATGAAACTTATGTTGGAAAACTTAAATATATCTCTACGAAAAGTACAACAATCCTACAACCACATAAAGATAATGAGACATTTCCGATTGAGAAAGGAATTAGAAAGGGAGACTCCATCTCTCCTAAATTATTCACATAGGGCTAGAAGAATTTTTAAGATTTCAGATTGGGAAAACGTAGGAGCTATCTTTAATGGGGAATATCTTAAAAACTTAGATTTGCAGTCGAGGTAGTTCTGTTTAGTGAACCATGAAGGAATTGCAAGCGATGGTAGAAGATTTGAATAGAGAAACATAATGTTCAATGAAAATGCTGAGACAAAAAATAAGGGTTATGGACAAACCTCTTAAGAGATTGTTAAAAGTTATACGTACTTAGAACAGACAATAAGTTTTTCCCCAGGACATTGGATGGAGAGCTTTTGGTAAAAAGAAAATTATAAAAATAGTCTTTAATCAGATGGTCCTACCGGTATTAACTTGTGCATAAGAAAGTTGGAGCCTTCCTTAAGCCTTAGAACTGAAATAACTATGGAAAGAACCATGATGGGAAAAAATAAACACGGATACGAGAGAAAACTAAAAGAGAAGATAAACTAACAAAATGTAAGAAAAAGAAATTGACATGGGCAGGACATATAATGAAAATGACAGATAATAGATGGACATTAGGAATACTAGAATATGTGCTTATAGATTGCAAACGAGGCAGGTGAAGGCTGTATAGACCAGCATAGATAGCCCATAATCAGTCACGTGAGGAAGATAATATCTGAGGCGTTTGTCCTGCAGTCGACTAGCACTAGCTGATGATGGTGGTAATGATTATATACTGTATATATATATATATATATATATATATATATATATATATATATATATATGCTTATATATATAACATATATGTATATACATACATATATATACATATACATATATATATATATATATATATATATATATACATATATATATATATATATATATATATATATATATATATATATATATATATATATATATATATATATATATATGAATGTTTACATATGTTTATGTATATATAACATGTATATATAATATATATATATATATATATATATATATATATATATATATATACACACACACACACACATATATATATATATATATATATATATATATATTTATATTTATATGTGTGTGTGTGTGTGTGTGTGTGTGTGTGTGTGTGTGTGTGCAGTACTGGAAGACAAGGAGAGGGTAAGTGAATCTGTTCCCCGCTGATATTGGAGAACATGAAAAGGGTGAGTGCTTTGAACATTGAATGTAAAGGTTTTTTTAATGGTAATTGATAGAGTTCTTGCTATGTAGTAATTGGAGTAGATGAGAGTGGAGAGGATCTTGTGAAAATATATTTGGAAAGTGATGTGACCGTGTGAAAGTATGTCTTCCAAAGAGTAACATATAAGATATATGATTTGAAACGAAAAGATGGATAGAATAAAAGTGTTAGATGATGCATTGGTGCTGAAGAGATGTTAGAGCAAGTTGATGAATTTGATGAAAATAAAATTTGATGAAAGTATTTGGTTCATTATTCAGTTGAATCAGAAGTTAATGTAGATGATAGAAGTTGTTGGGGGAGTGTTTTACCTTAACGACGGGGTCGTGGGTACAACAAGGAGTTTAGCTCTCGTTTTGGGTCTAAGATCATTTCCAAGTCACCGTACACCAGTCCACCCAGTCTGAAATGGGTACCAGAACGCTATATCCAAGGTCTCTCTCTCTCTCTCTCTCTCTCTCTCTCTCTCTCTCTCTCTCTCTCTCTCACGTCATCATCATCAGCCGTTACTAGTACAATGCAGAACAAATGCCTCAGACATGTCCCTCCACTCGAGTCTGTTTATGGCCTTTCTATACAAGTTCATATCGATAAATTTTCCTAGATCGTCAATCCATCGTTTTTCCTTCTCTCTACTGCTGCTTTTGCAATCTACAGGAATCCAATTAGTTATTCTTCATGTTCATCTATTATCTGTTTTTCTGTCTTCTTATGATAACCCCATCATATATATATATATATATATATATATATATATATATATATATATATATATATATATATGTATGTATATGTATATATATATATATATATATATATATATATATATATATATATATATATATTAAATCCTGATTTAAATAGCTTAGAATAAACTCAAATCGCTGTAACTTTAGTTCAGAGAGAAAAATTAATCGTTATCACAGAATAATGTAATTGTATTTGAAAGAGAAAATGCTACAAATAAATCCCTTGATAAAGCTATAAGGTATCTGATGAGGGAAGATCTTTATAAATCAATGCTCAAGTAAAGGAATACTGTCACAATCTTATGCCAAACAAATGCAAAATGCGAAAGACTGATATAAGATAGAAAATATGTCGACAAATGTGTGAAAACATAATGAAACTTTATTTATAATAGATAGCAACTAAAACATTATCCATTCTTTAGATCAACAATTATATTTATTCATAGTATTTTGATGAAATAGAGAATACTAGTATATTTTTATACCGCCTCAAAAGAGAGAGAGAGAGAGAGAGAGAGAGAGAGAGAGAGAGAGAGAGAGAGAGAGAGAGAGAGAGAGAGAGATCACTTAGTTATTTTCAATAAAAGAAAACTAACAGTATCTAATACACTGGTGCAAACCGGACTCTCTCTCTCTCTCTCTCTCTCTCTCTCTCTCTCTCTCTCTGTTTGTCCTCCTCGTTCTGGAAAACCTTCTTGTATTTCCTAATGAAAATTCTTAAGTCAAATAGAGACTGCAAATTAAACCTTTCCTGCCGTATTTAGATTTACTTTTGTTTTTTACGAAACTTAAATCCTCAAGAAAAAGAATCGGTATTATTTTGTGGCATAATATCATGAGAGACAATTTTCTGCATTTGGAAACATTTTTGTATGATGACGAGGATTGAATAAGCAAAAATGTCACTCGATAAATCTTTTCTTTTTTCATGAAAATGAATACTGTTTTAATTATTGTATCATAAAAGATTTCTCAATGTGAGTGATGCAATCTTATCTCTATTTTTGTTTTAAACTGACTCAAGAATCTGAAGATGGGAAAAAACATAATAAGAAAAACGCTTGATGGTTTAAATGGAGAAATAATTACTTGATAAATGTAATCTTGTGAAGGGAGTTGAAAAATTAGATTTTAAAATGAAAACGAAGGAAGAAATAGGGATTAAAGGAAAATCATTAGATGGGTCACCGTAATCTGAAGAGAGAAACTGTAATCTGTTATACCTATGAATGAAATTCACTTCTATGGAAATGTTATCGAAGCAATATATCAGATAAAGAATAATCAGTACACTTCGATTGAAATTTATAGAATAAGCGAAGAATTAATGCATAGAATGTACTTTTAACCACAGGCTAAACCCTAAATGTGAATGAGATCTCTGATGTTATTGGAACTGATAGTTTAAATAAGAGAACGTAAGACTCTAGCTAGAACAGAGAGAATGATTGATTTTTTTTTTTATTTTGGTTCCGATAATTTGAACTGTCACAACTCTATCGGCGCAGAATAAAGATATAGATATGGAATAAACAACTTTTAAAAGAACATTCTTGATGTAGATACTTCATCTTTATATATACATTGACTCTAACAGTATTATGTAAGGGATTCGTTTAATGGCATATTGTAATTGAACAGTCATATGATGTTAACAACATTGGATTTTAAGACAGAAAAGATGTTGGTATAAGTGATGAATTGAGTCAGGCTTTAATAATTTTTTTTTTTTTTTTTTAAGCGAGTTCAAACATACGAGTAAACTCTCCGTTTAAAAAAGATAATAGCTGGAAAGCTTGAATACATAGGAAGAATGTAATTTAGGATTTTCAATTTCAACAGGCATTTTCTTCCAAGGAAAGATAATATTAGAAGATGAGAGAGGTTTATGATTAATCTAATTAGAAAGTCAAATGTGGAGCAATTACTACTGTAGGATAATTGAACCTCCATAGATTAAGGATGTAAATTCTCCTAGACTTGTAAGAAGGAACCCAGAAATGAAAGAAGGTATTCGAAACATATAGGAAGAATATTGAAAGGTGAAACATATCTTGTTGTTAGAAGAGCAGAGAAAAAAAGAGGGTAAAGTCTTGATATAAGGAATGATTCTGTCCTCAGACTTTAAGAGGAAAAATAAGATGTCAGTTAATTTTGGACAAAAAATTATTTGCCCCGTCTCATATTTTATCAAAATTGGATGTGATTTTCCCTCCATTCCTGAGAGAGCAAAATGAAACACAAACATTATCTCGGGGGGAAAATCTATTTAGTGTCACCGATACTGAGTCATATTTCAGTTCAGACCGATATTCCGTACTTTATGCAATAACCTCTCACATATGTAAACACGGAAACATATCCTTTGGAATATATCGATTAGATTTGTGCTTATGATATTACTTAAAATGGGAAGTCTTTTTATTTACTTTTTGAAGCATATATACTTGCACGACAAAAAATATATTCCTTTACTGATCCTTTTTCGGGATAAGAAGTAGCTGACCGTAACAGGTTTGTTCATTAAAGGTGATTAGTAGAGCAATATATTTCTTCTCTTATTATTTGCATATTGATGGTGATATTAGCTTATTAAATCCGTTTTTAATGAAAATACTGTACTGGAATTTATAAGGGAAAAATAACTTAATTGAATATTTTTCTAGGTCCAGTGTGTCTAAATCGTATCAATATATATTACTGGATATTTTCTAGACGATTAATGATGATTAATAACATTCCATTTAGTTGTGTAAATAATAATCCTTTTTCTCCCAAAAACGTGTATATAAACAAGATGCTTTCCCGCACTGAAAATATAAATGAATTTGGTCATCTCTCTCTCTCTCTCTCTCTCTCTCTCTCTCTCTCTCTCTCTCTCTCTCTCTCTCTCTCTCTCTCTCTAGTCTTTTTAATATGAAAAACTAGTGAATATTGTAGTTTACAGACCCCAAAATACTAAGGAGTTTGACATAATAATAGAAAAAATAGATGATGTATGTACATACATACATACATTTACCAAGTTACTTCCCCCAATTTTGGGGGGTAGCCGACATCAAACAAATGAAACAGAAAAGGGGACCTCTCCTCTCTACGTTCCTCTCAGCCTGACAAGGGACTCAACTGAGTTCGGCTGGTACTGCTAGGTACTGTAGAACCATAAAGACGGGAATATACTCCTATCCGGAGATTCTAACTTTCCTTTCATGGATTGGAAAGAACGGATAGAAGAAAGTAGTTCTGTATATACATATAAAAAAGAGAGTAATAGTAGCGCAGAAGATAAAAGGCAATTTGAAAAGCTTCAGGATATGCTATTAGAACATAAAATGCAACAAAAAACCACATTCCAACAAGAGAGGACAATGTCCTAGATTTAGTATTTGTGAATGAGGTGAATTATGTTAAAGAAATAATAGTGTATAACACGGGAATTTCAGACCACAATGTCATAGAATTAATAGTCCATTCCAAAGCAAGTGATCGCAGAGATAATCAAAGGATAAAACGATGGGAAGGATATGGAAAATATAATTTCTATAGTAAGAATATAAAATGGCCAGAAATGAATAAAGAATTGAAAAATTGGAAAAATGTATTCGTATGTGATAATAAACAGCTAAATACGGATACACTGTACAAAATACTGGGGAAAATTGTTGAAAAATATGTACCAGAAAAAAAAAATATTAAACATCAGACATGCATACCAAGAGACAGAAGGATCTTATTTCAGAAAATTAAAAAGTGGAAGATAAATCTTGCAAAAGAAAAAAAAATGTATGGAAAATGATGGAAATAAAATGTAAGATAGAAAATGCAGAACCAAAAATTATACAATCGAAAGAAAATGAAAAAAGGGGCTTAAAAGAAAGGACACTTAAAAAAAAAAAAGAAAAAAAAAAAAAAAGTACTTTACTCCTATGCAAAAAAGATGAATAAAGGGAGATTATAAACAGGCCCTCTAAGAATTGAAGGACGGTTAAAGAATGAAAAAAAGGAAATATGCAACATATTAGCAGAAAAATATAAAAGTGAGTTCACACCAAGAATTGTGAATGAGAATAATGAAACAGAAATGAGAGAAGAAAATGTTGAATATCTAACGGATGTAGATATTAATGAAGCAAATATTGTGCAAGCTATAAGTGAAATTAAAAATGGATCGGCGATCAGACCTGTTGGAGTTCCAGCGATTTTGTTAAAAAAACTGCACACACTATCGCAAAGCCGCTTGCAATACTGCTAAGACAAAGTGTAGATATGAGCGAGATATATGTTAGCTTATATAACCCTTATTTTCAAAAGTGGATCAAGACTAGAGGCAAGCAATTATAGACCTGTTAGTCTAACATTACATATTATGAAAGTGTACGAAAGGGTAATAAAAAAAGAAAATAATGAATCATTTGGTTAAAAATAATATGTTTAATAAAGGTCAACACGGTTTTGTGCCCGGAAAAGGTACACAAACACAACTGATATTATTATTATTATTATTATTACTATCCAAGCTACAACCCTAGTTGGAAAAGCAAGATGCTATAAGCCCAGGGGCTCCAACAGGGAAAAATAGCCCAGTGAGGAAAGGAAATAAGGAAATAAATAAATGAAGAGAACAAATTAACAATAAATCATTCTAAAAACAGTAACAACGTCAAAACAGACATGTCATATATAAACTATTAACAGCATCAAAAACAAATATGTCATAAATAAACTATAAAAAGACTCATGTCCGCCTGGTCAACAAAAAAGCATTTGCTCCAACTTTGAACTTTTGAAGTTCTACTGATTCAACCACCCGATTAGGAAGATCATTCCACAACTTGGTAACAGCTGGAATAAAACTTCTAGAGTACTGCGTAGTATTGAGTCTCGTGATGGAGAAGGCCTGGCTATTAGAATTAACTGCCTGCCTAGTATTACGAACAGGATAGAATTGTCCAGGGAGATCTGAATGTAAAGGATGGTCAGAGTTATGAAAAATCTTATGCAACATGCATAATGAACTAATTGAACGACGGTGCCAGAGATTAATATCTAGATCAGGAATAAGAAATTTAATAGACCGTAAGTTTCTGTCCAACAAATTAAGATGGGAATCAGCAGCAGAAGACCAAACAGGAGAACAATACTCAAAACAAGGTAGAATGAAAGAATTAAAACACTTCTTCAGAATAGATTGATCACCGAAAATCTTGAAAGACTCTCTCAATAAGCCTATTTTTTGTGCAATTGAAGAAGACACAGACCTTATATGTTTCTCAAAAGTAAATTTACTGTCGAGAATCACACCTAAAATTTTGAAAGAGTCATACATATTTAAAGAAACATTATCAATACTGAGATCCGGATGTTGAGGAACCACCGTCCTTGACCTACTTACAATCATACTTTGAGTTTTGTTAGGATTCAACTTCATACCCCATAATTTGCACCATGCACTAATTCTAGCTAAATCTCTATTAAGGGATTCACCAACCCTAGATCTACATTCAGGGGATGGAATTGATGCAAAGAGAGTTGCATCATCTGCATATGCAACAAGCTTGTTTTCTAGGCCAAACCACATGTCATGTGTATATAGTATGAAAAGTAATGGGCCAAGAACACTACCCTGTGGAACACCGGATATCACATTCCTATAATCACTATGGTGCCCATCAACAACAACTCTTTGAGATCTATTACTTAAAAAATCAATAATAATGCTAAGAAACGACCCACCCACTCCCAACTGTTTCAGTTTGAAAACAAGGGCCTCATGATTAACACGGTCAAAGGCAGCACTAAAATCAAGGCCAATCATACGAACTTCCCGACCACAATCAAGGGATTTCTGTACAGCATTGGAGATTGTAAGAAGGGCATCACATGCTCCAAGGCCTTTACGAAACCCAAATTGCAAACTAGGGAGTAGATGATTACCTTCAGCAAACCTATTAAGACGTTTTGCCAGAAGACGTTCAAAAACTTTAGATAATATGGGAGTTATGGAAATTGGGCGGTAATCAGAGGGACTTGAGCTACCACAAACACATTTACATAGAGGAGTAACATTACCAATTCTCCAACTAGTGCTAAAAGCTCCTCTTCTTGCTAACTTGCGCAAAATAACAGATAACTTTGGAGCTAAGAAATCTGCTGTCTTTATAAAAAACAAAGGAAAAATACCATTTGGGTCTACACCTCCATAAGCATCAAGGTCCATCAACAGAGCTTTAATCTCACGAGATCGAAAAGCTAAACTAGTTAGTTTAGCCTCAGGAAAACAGGAATGAGGAAGTTCAAGTTTTTCATTACTCTGTTTACTGTCAAAAACATCAGCCAAAAGGGTTGCCTTTTCCTTTGGACAGTGAGTGACTGAGCCATCTGGTTTAAGTAAAGGAGGAACTGTTGCATCTACACCAAAGAGTGCAGATTTAAGGGTAGACCACCATTTATGTTCCTGAGTTGTACCAGAAAGTGTTTCTTTTATGGTTAAATTGTACTCCTTTTCAGTTGAGACATAAACTCTCTGAGCAAAAGCTCGAAGCTGAGTATAGTTGTTCCAGGTCAAATCTGATCTGTTCCCCTTCCAAAGATGATAGGCCTCCTGTTTCTCCAAATAAGCACGTCTACAATCATCATTGAACCACGGTTTGTCCTTCACTCGATACCTTAGCACACGAGAAGGGATACGCCTATCAATTATGTTGACTAGATTCTCATTCAAAGGGACAACAGGATCTAAACTATTATATAATTGTGACCAATTCAAGCACAAAAGATCATGTAAAATCCCATTCCAGTCTGCTTGGGATTTCATATAAATTTTACAAGAATATGATATATCAGGGACAGGCTGCTCAGTCTTCACTAATAATGAAATCAAGGCATGATCAGATGTCCCGACTGGAGAACCAACCTTACTAGTTATAACGCCAGGGGAGTCAGTGTATACGAGGTCCAAGCAATTACCAGACCTGTGAGTAGCTTCATTTATGATTTGCTCACAGCCTGATTCAGAGGCAAAGTCTAAAGCTCTTAAGCCATGGCGATCGGTAGGAGAGATAGAACTTAACCACTCCCTATGGTGAGCATTAAAATCACCAACAAAGACAAAAGAAGCCTTTCTATCATCTTCTTGTATCTTAGCCATAATGGTAAGAAGACAATCGAAGATAGAATCATCTATGTCTGGATTCCGGTAGATCGAACACAAATAAAAGTTGTTATGCCTGCCACAAACTTTTATTACCTGAATCTCATGACATCCACATTGATAGCAGGACTTATGAGAAGCAGGGTACTCGGTCCTAATATACACCGCCATTCCCCTGGCCCTAGGGATGGCATCACGTTTCAACATTATTGGCTTCTTAAAACCAGTTATAAGGAGCTCAGATGAGTGCCTCATATTAGAAACCAAAGTTTCTGAGCACAAAAGAATATCATACTGTCTGGACGCAACTGTAAGGTCTTGGATATTTGCATGAAGACCACTAAGATAACATATACAAAAACATGATAAATGAAAAAGACACCGATGTGATCAGTCTAGATTTTGCAAAAGCCTTTGACAAGGTAGACCATTATATATTGGAGAAAAAAAATGAGAAGGCATAATATTGTGGGAAAGATAGGAAAATGGGTAAAATAATTTCTGCAAAACAGACAACAGATAGTGGTTGCAAATGACGAGAAATCAGACGAAGCTCAGGTAATATCTGGCGTGCCCCAAGGTACGGTATTAGCTGCACTGCTGTTTGTTATTATGATCTCAGACATAGACTGTGATGTTAAAGACTCTGTAGTGAGAAGTTTCGCCGATGACACAAGAATAAGTAGAGAAATTACAACAAAAGAGATCTAAACAAAATATAT
>NC_090729.1:68730149-68762649 GCF_036898095.1 Palaemon carinicauda | reverse complement strand
TCTCGTATCCATATTGCTCTTTTTCTGTTTCATAGTGTTATCCCCATCATTATTCTTTCCATAGCTCTTAGAGTTGTAACTAGCTTATGTTCTAAGGCTTTAGTACGGCTCCAAGTTTCTGATGCATAACTTAATACTGGTAGGACCACCTCATTAAATACTTTCCTTTTTAGAGAAAGTGACATTTTACTTATTATAATCTCATTTTGTTTACCAAATTCTTTCCATCCCATGCTTATCTTTCTTTTAATTTAGGTCTTGTGTCCTGGGGAAACGCTTACTGTCTGCCCTGAGTGTGTACATTCATTAACTATCGCTAGAAGTTTGTCATACTCTGCTGACTTTTCCATTCGTTGGTTAATAACACGGATATGGTCAGTTGTTGTATACCCACTTTTAAAGTTTGCTTGCTTTTTAGGTTGATTAAAAGCTACCTGCCTTTCTATTTGGCCTAATATGATCTTTATGAATAATATATATATTACGGAGAGTAAACTTATTGAGAGGTAATATTTCTTTTGTCTCTCTTTTTGTGAATTAGTATGATGATAATGTTTTCCAAGCTTTAGGAATAGAGCATTCTTGCAGAAATTTGGCGTATAGTTCAACAAGTTTTACTACTATGAAATTTCCTCCATCTACTATTAAATCTATTGTTAGACCACCAGCTACTTCTGCGTTGCCTCTTTTCATGCCTTTTAATGCTTTCTTTACTTCCCCTACTGATACGTTTGGTAACAGCTCAGGTGTTTCATTATTTCTATTGGTGAAATTATTTCTTATATCACTATTGTATAGCATTTCATAAAACTCCTCTGCGATTTTTTATCCCTCCTTCTCTATTGTTGACAATATTTCCATTTTCATCCTTTAAAGAAAATATCTGTTGGCACACTGTTCCAAGTCTTCTCTTCATCAATTTGATGCTTCTTCCTTTCTTTAGTGTTTCCTCAAATTTGGTCTGATTGTGTCTACGAATATCTTGGATTTTTAATTTGTTTATTATTGCTAATTCTTTTGATCTCTTCAACTTTACTCTCATTCAAGTCTTTTCTTTATCAGGTTTTTGGTCTTTTCTGATAGTTTTCCTTGATCTTGTTTAGGAACTTTTTCACCTATATCTCGTGCTGATTCCTATACAAATTTTGCTTCTCACCATTCAATCGCTTTACTTTAACTTGTTCAACACTGTTACATCTTTGACTAAATTGACTTTTTCACTGAGAATTAATTCTTTTTTCTTTTTCGTTTCTTCACTTGGGCTTCTCTGTGTCCATTTTCTATGTTCCTTTATATAAAAGATCGTGTTGTTTCTTTCAGCAAATTCTGCAAGCGTGTTTCCTCTGTCATTCCTTATGCCAATTCCAAATTTATCTACTGTTAATTCTCCTCTCTTCTTTTGACCTACTTTAGCATTGAAATCACCCAAAACAAATATAAATTGAGTCTTATGTTCGTTCAGAGATATCTCCACATCTTCATAAAAAGTTTGTATTTATTCTTCTGTATGGGATGTTGTTGGTGCAAACGTTTGAATGATCTTCAGTTTATACTTTTAATTTAGTTTGATAATTAATCCTGCAATTCTGTCACTAGTACTACAAAATTATTCTATGTTACGTGCAAGATTTTTATCAATACGAAAACCCACTCCATTTTCTTTGTTCCGTTCATGTCGTATGAAGTAAAATATATGCCTCTCTTTAAACTCTATATAATATTCCCCAGTTCTAATTTCACTCAATCCTATTATCATCATCATCTCCTTCTACGTCAATTGACGCAGAAGGCCTCAATTAGATTTCGCCATTCATCTCCAACTTGAGCTTTTAAATCAATACTTCTTCATTCATCATCTCAAAAAATGAAAGAAATTACCACTAAGAGTCATACTTGAACTCCCGATGAACTCTTGTGCAGAGGATCTCTGCATTACTCGATTCATACACAGATGGCTCATCAGTACCACGTCGAACCACATACTCTGCATCTTCTAACCTCCTCTTGCATACATTCTAATTTCCAACTGTTGGAGCCAGTATTTTCTAACAAGTCTTTCTATCCATAAACCAAGATTCTTTTGGGGCATTTACGTCCTCTTTTATAGGCACACCCACTTCAAAGTATATCATTATTATTATTATTATTATTATTATTATTATTAGCAACGCTACAACCATAGTTGGATAAGCATGATGCTATAAGCCTAATGGCTCCAACAGAGAAAAATAGCCCAAAGAGGAAAGGAAACAAGAAAATAAACAAACTACTTAGGAATTAACGAATTATCAAAAAGATATTTAAAGAATAGTAAAACTATTAGAATAGATTTTTCATATATAAAATTTGAAAACTTCAAAAAAGGAGGAGAAATAACATAGAATAGTGTGCCCTCCAGCAAGAGAACTCTACCCAAAGACAGTGAAATAGTTGATCTCTGTTTGACCTCGAGGGAGGGAGTGAGAAATACTAGGTTGATTATACTAATGGCTTATATCCAAAGAATGAATGAATGCAAAGAAATGTTTCCTAAAAATCTAATCTCATTTATTCAGGATTTAACTTTGGTGAAAACACTATTACTCATCAATCATAAATTAATACTAATATGTTTATATGTTGAATAATCATAAATCTACCTTTACGTAAAATATATATGTACAGTTGAATACAGAAGTTCTTGTGTGTAACCCCGCCCACCACCTCTGCCATCTCTCCCTATACTATCTGATTGATTACTCGACGTGTAGTAAGGTGTGACTGGGTGCACTTACTTCCTCAGAGCAAGGTGTGCCAAGAATTCCCGAGTCCAACTGTACATGACATACTAACAATACATTCGTCCTTTTGACTCAATACACAAACTTCTCGCCTCTCTACATTGATGGACATCCAATACAACATAACACATGGAAACAAAACGACATATTTATTCTATATGAAATAGTATGCTCATACTATATAGATCAAATAAAGTAAAGCATGATAAGAATAGAATTATAACCATCTTACAGCTATTGCCATATCATAATTATTTTCAGAAAATTATTAGGATATTACTATATGGAAACAACACTATCTAAATCGCAGTACAAAACAGACACATAGTTATATCAAAACAAAAACCAGGCAAGGCATTATAGTATTAATATACCAATGCCTTGACCGAGCTACTGGCTCGTCATTTTGTTATGAACAGTTAACAACCTTTACGTATATAGAATTTGTTGAGCACATACAATGAAGTTTGCACTGACTCATTTTGTCCAGCTCTGTGTGGTTTCTTTACGTACTAATTCTATTTGTTTCCCTTTATCATTTTCAAGTTCTTTAAACATGAAATATCTTTACTATATAGTTCAAGTGCGCACCTTAGTCAGTATGATAAAAGGAAATCCGGTTGAAAATTCCTATCATGATTCCCATATAACTTCGTAAAGAGTTAGTTAAATGTAAAAAATAAATGGGCAAATTCGATTGCCTTTGAGCTTTTAGCTTTAAAATATATATTAAGCCAGTTTCTAAACTTAGTCGGATGAAATATTTTAGAATAAACATAAAGTTTGTTGGAGTTTAACATAAACCCAAACCATTATTATATACCAAAATTAGCTCTGCATTTCTAGGAAATCTTGTCGAGACAGGAAGCGTGGGTGCTGTTTCTATTCTATGCCAAAACTGCTGAAAAGTAAAATACGATTGTAATTCTATGTAAGAAAAATCTTTTTTTATCAAATTACTCGCTATTCAAGATTTGCTTGAGATATAGCTCACACTCGATATAATAAGACATATTCCTTTAAAATCAATCTGAAAGAAAATGAATGGAAAATGAAACTTTGCAAAATGAAATTATTTCATATATTGGATGCTTGTTTGGTGTTACAACCTTTCATTTCTATCTTTGTTTTTCAGAGAGGTTGTGAGAGAAAAGAGATATTGAATTTCTATTTGCATCTGTACGAGTTTATCATTAGGGTAACATGAAAACTCATTCAGAAACAGTAGGCAGTTTTTCGAACCAACACTACAAGTGTGGGAAGAGATATATTGAAAGAATGCTAAAGTTGAAATGTTGCTTCTTTAAAAATAAACCGTTCGAAGGCGTAGTTCTTCATCTTGATAAATTTGTTTATGAATCACACATCTAAAGATGTAAGCTATATAAAAATGTTTTCCATATGTTTGTAAACATACTAAAATGGAAGTTATGGCTTTTTACCCTATGAATAAATGGGTTAATTTCAAAGAATGAATTTCTTCGCGCAAATACAGCAAATCTGTAGTAATGAAGCTTTTGAGTAAACCGTTGGACATAATGGTGAGTTGGTTCCTCAAATCTTTTGGGGATAAGAGAGCTAGAACAAAGAATGCCTTTGGAATTTTCGCATTTACGAAAAGCATCAGATATAAATTTCTGATTGTTAGTATTACAAAAAATTAGGAATATATTTCTTTTTGCGAACTGAATTGTTCTCGAACAAGTATACCGAGATAACCAGTCAATTATAAAGACTTCTCGGTGAATATAACAGAATCATGAGTGCATTTACTGATATACTAATAAAAGCACAGAATTATAATACTTATCAAAAGAATCAAGAATAAATAGCTTAATCTATCTATCTATCGATGACAAAATTACAGCTTAATTACTTTTCCTATTGGAAGCATCCCTGCCTGGCATTCTGCTGGGCGGGAGTTCGAGACAAGCTCAAGCTCGATAGTTTCTAGTAATAGTCTGCAACCTCACCATCCTTGGGGCTTGGGATGGGTGGTTTGGGGGAGCCTATAGGGCTACCTGGTGAGTCACCATCAGCCATTGTCTGGCTCGCCTTGGTCCTAGCTTGATGGAGAGAGGGCTTGGGGGCACTGACCATATCAGTCTCTAGGGCATTGTCCTGTCCCTTGTCTCTGCCATTCAGAAGTACCTTTAACCCCTATTGTCATATACTATATAGTAAAATGCAATAGAAAACAGATTGGAGATATGAGTGTTAGCAAATAAAAAAATATAAATATATATTTATAGAGAAAACTCCCTCAGCAAAGTTGACTGGCCTCACATTTGCATCTGTATGGGTTTCTGATTAGGGTAAAATGGAAATTCATTCTGCAACAAGAGAAATATTTCAAAAGTTTCCATAGAGATTGCTGAACGAGAAACGAAATCTAATTCTAAAGTTTGCAAAAGCCCAATACTGATTGCAAGACGAGATATAGTTGAAAATTGATTGTTTCAACTTTTTTCAATTTTTTTCCCTACAGAATAAAATGTCTTATATGTAGGAAGAGAATGATGTTAAAATCCGAGTTTTAAACCTTTGCTCATAAAATCAAAATACTTTAAAAATAAATAGAAAAAAAAGGCTGTGTTCTGTATTTATTTCCATTTTTAAAAGCTAACAATATCTTTTTATTCAAAACATATGTTCAATAAAGAACGAAAATTAGAATTACATGTCACAAAATATAAATGTAATAATTTTATCAGAATGAAATTATATTTGTTTTCGATAAAACGACAAAAAAGTATCCATTTCACGCAATATCCTATTTATTAACAAAATATCTATTTCAAGTTCAAGGAATTAAATATATGAGCGCATATAATCTTGGAGAACTACGTATTAATTGGCATAATGTTACCGAATTCCAGGCTTCATTTATTCACATTTAATCTATTTATTAACTGTAAACAATTAATAAAGTAGATTAATTTAATTATTTGTGAAATTTCCGAGAAACAGAACACTAAAATAATATATATTTATATATAACAATAACTTGAATGGTATTTATTTCCAAAGTATATACATATTCGTTGGAAAAGATTTTGCACATCATGAAAATGATCTCAACGAGAAATCAGACTATAAAAAGAGCAATTTATGCGTAGCATTTTCTCCAATGGAAAGCAACGGTTAACAGCATAAAGTTACAGATTTTTTTGTTATACTGGTCTTGAAACATCAGAGGTGTGTTGGTACCAAAGAAGAAGAAGAACCCAAGGCGATTGTTTTGAAAATGAGCTCTGTTAAATCGAGCATATTTGAGTTTTCCCGCTAATACAAGATTCATGAAGGCGTGCTGGTTGTGTATATAAAGTGCAGTGAACAGTTTGCAGAGTGAAATTGTGCTAATCAAGAGTTATATCTTTTGGGTGTCCTTTGATCTATGCGCATGCGGAAAGGAGCCTGAAAAAAAAACTGTGACGTCATAGATGCGTCATTTTACGTAATTGTATCCACAGTAACGACATCTGACTTTGTTTTAGTGTACACTGCACTCTACCTAATCTTTAATCATGGTCATTCCCCCAAATAGTAACCTCTAATACGCCGGAGATGTACAAAAACTGAGAGACAACGAACTGAACGAAATGAAGAAGGAAGAATTAGTGACAACACTGAACACCCTCATCGAGGCAAATCGCGGGGCAGCCATAGTACTGCTACCTCTTCCGTGGAAAGAAAATTGGACGAACTTCTACAAGAATTTCGTGATTTCAAGGATGACTATAGAAGGGTAGATTCTGAGCTCACAGTTCTAAAAGAGGAAAATGCTCATTTGAAGGAAGCTGTCATGCAGCACCAACGCTATCTTGAAGTAATGGGAGCCGAGAAGAGATACCGGAATATAATCTTCCTTGGAATGTCGGAAGGAGATATGACCATCATTAATACTGAATGAGAAGCTATTATATTAAGAGAAGACAAGGAAAAGATCAAGCAAATCATTAACAAACTATAACGAGATGATACACACATAGAAGACGTACACCAATTGGGCAAACCTACAACAAACAGAAATAGAGTCATGATCGCTAAACTCCAGTCTACGGCACATCGGGATCGAATACTTGAAGCAGCACCTACTCTCAAAACAACAGGCAGTGGATTTGATAAAATATTCATAAAGGTGGATGCTCATCCACTGGTTAGAAAGGAATTCAGCAAGTTAAAAAGGGAAATGGAAAGAAGGGAAAGACATAAACCCGAAAACCAAGGCTTTACTGTTATCTATGGCTCAAGTCGATGAGAAGTCCTTGTAAATGGTAGTTGTCGATTATTTTAGACCTTCGGTTTTTTATGTAAAGGGGGTAAAGACAATAATCAGATTATGCTCTCGGAACATTAATGGAAATGTTTCAAAGTTAGATAGCCTTTTAGATTTTTATATTGTAATTTTTAGGAAATAAAGACAAGTTATCCATTTTCTTCAGTAGGCTTTTCATGTACTGTATTGTATAAGAAGCAAGAATATTGAAGGCGAGGAACTTCATGGTGGTGTGGCTGTACTCATAAATGGCTACCTTTTTGAGAACCACGTTTATATGAACTAAATGAACTAAAAGACCAAGTGTGGTTTCGCCTCCGCCCTCTTCCAGACCTCTTGTTGAGTGCGCTTTACATTCCTCCCCATGATTCCCTTTATCACAGTAACGCTAGTTCCTCATTCATTCAATAAGAGGCATATAATATCCCTGATATCGGATTGTTAATAATGGGTGACTTGAACGCACGTCTTGGGTCTCTTCAATATTTTAATAATCTCCAGGAATTCCGTTATTGTATGAATCCTGACTTAACTATAAATAATGATAGTAGAGAAATGAAACATATTTCTAAAAGTTTAAACCCGACACCAATAAATCATCTGATCCGGGATTCACTGAGGGCGGGAGGAGGCCTGATCTATAGACAAGGTTCTCATCGGAGAAGTCAAATTGACTGGGCATTTTGTTCTCAATATTATTCATCTGTTGTTAAAAATTTCTACATTTGCTACTTATTTAATTTTCTATCAAACTATGTTCACATTGGTTTAGAAATTGAAACTGATTTTTGTGCTTCGTCCATACCAATCGATAGATCTAAATTACTTACATCCATTCCTAAAGATAGCAGTTTATAATTACGAAAACCCATTGCATTTAGTAAAATTAATCCAGAAAAAGTGACTTCTCTTTTACCTGATCCTAGGTCAGTTGTGAGCAATGATAATAAAACTTGTGACATAAATAATGCCTGTTGAAGGTAGAAGAAGTTTTGTATGATGTATCATCAAAAGCTTTACAACCCACAGTTACAGTGCCAAAAGTAATTTGTGACCATAGATGGAAATGGTTATTTGAACAGAACGATACTAGAACAATTTGGAGAGCAATAAATTTGAAGGGCACTTTTGAAAAAAAAAAAAAAAAAAAAAAAAAAAAAACTGCTAGTATTTCAAATGTTTCTGAACTAACGAATTATTTTTCAAAATTTTATTGTGCAGAACAAGGGAAACAGAATTCCCTCTTGAGAGTACAGAACCGAATCAAGTCTACATGCCACTCCACGATTATCTAATTACGGAAAGAGAAGTGAGGGAAGGCATTCAGGAAATCAAGTCCAATAAAGCCCCAGGTCCTGATGGTATCCCTCCTGGAGTTTTTAGACTACTCAATGTAGCTTGGATTTTATTGATAGTATTTCTTATGAATTCTGTCTTCTTGGTGGTATATCCCTGCCCGTCGACAACTACCAAATTTTTCAGCATTGTCAAAGGAGGGGATCCCAGGGATCGTGGAAACTACCGTGGGATAAACATTATGGTGGCATTGCCATGACAGACTAAAACAATGGTGTATAAATGAGGAGGTACAAGGTGGGGCCGTGAAGGGGAGGGGATGCGATGAACAAATTCTTAGGTGGGTTACAGACTTTCAAACATGACTGTCCAGCGTGTTTGTTCAAATATCTTCACACACTGAATCAGATGTTTGATCAAACTTCAGTATGCCAATTGACAATGTCCCCTCAACATGAGCCAGAAGAAAGCGTGCATGTTGTTATTTACATTATTGTTTGAGACAAAAGCAGGTGGCAGAGTATCAGAATGGGACATGTAAGCCTGAGAGTAAAGTACACATTCGTTCAGCACAAAATAACACAAATTATCATCATCTGCAAAGGAATTCAGAGATAAATACTGTCGATATTTTAATGGAGTGGGATTTATAATTAGCAAAGACAAATTACTTTATAGCTGTGCCTCATCACATATAATTATATATTAATATTCATATAGATGTGCACATATATTTATAAAGTGTTTGCACACACAGACATATATATAATTACTTGGTCACGAAGAATGTATAGTACATTGTGTATATACATATAGAGTATATATATATATATATATATATATATATATATATATGTATATGTATATATATATATATATATATATATATATATATATATATATATATGGATATATATATACATACATATATACATATATATATACATATATATATATATATATATATATATATATATATATATATATATATATACACATATACAACCTGCCCACATACTCTCAAATTCTTTTCAAATTGGTTAATCAAACACCTAGTTGGACAAGCATATTTGATAATCTGTACCCGCTTACTTTGCGCCTCTTAATGGACATTGCTAGAAAGGCAGAATCTCCAATAAATATATATATATATATATATATATATATATATATATATATATATATATATGTATATAAATATATATATATATATTTATATATATATATATATATATATATATATATATATATATATATATATATATATATATATTAGATTTTGCGAAGCTTACGACAAAATAAACAGGAGAGCACTTATAGGAATACTACAACGAATGGGATGTGGATCAAACATTCAAGAACCATTCGAAATTTCTTGGAGATAACATCAAGTATTATTGGCAATATTACAATAGACGCTGAGGCAGGAGTCAGACAAGGTAGTCCCAGTTTGTGCTTCTTTTTCACCGCTTACGCCAACCCAATGATTTTGATGGTCAAGATGGTTGGCTTGGATTTTTACACTTGTTATTGGGTATCAGGTGGAAATTTCAAAAAGGGTTGAATTATTGTAAGGAATATTATATGAAGGTTAACAACAAAAAGATCAAGCTAATGTGCGCTAACGTTAAGGACCCCAACGCTCTCATCTTTTTATGAAATCATGGTAGAAGTTTGTGACAAATATACTAATTTGGGAAATTACATCATGAATGCTATCATATACAAACAAGTTGAAGAGCATGTTAAGAAGCATGCAAAGAGCCTGTGAAAGCTCCAGTCATTTTCATCTAAAAATAATGACGCTCCTTTTAGTGTAAAAAGAAAGGTCTGGTCTGCAGGATTAAATAGTGCTATTTTTTATGGGTCTGAGACTAGGATGTCATCTAACTTGAAAGCTGCTAAAAATGCTTACCTGAGTAGTTTGCGTGACCTCCTAAGTGTCAGAAAAACAGTCTGCTCTGACTTAGTGTATTTGAAATAAGGAGAACCAAGTGCAACATCATTTATCACGAAGAAACAGCTAAACTTTTTAGGAAAACTTCGTTCTCGACCAGACTATGACAGAAGCTATTTTTCTACCGTCATAAATAAGGCCACAGAAGTAGTCCCCTTTGGGCATCTACATTGACCAGTTACAGAAAACCCGAAAAGATCCAATATAAAGCGAAAAGCAAACACGAAAAACCCACGTGAACAACAACTTTGAATCAAATAGACGTAATATTTGCAAACAGCTCAGCCCACATCTAGAGTCACCAGCATTGTACAAGAACACACCTTTTATTCCAGAGCATCACCGAATTGCTTATAAGTGGTTACGACCGAGTTCTCACCACCTAAAAGTTGAGATTGGATGATGGTCAAGAATTCCCCGTGAGGAACGCCTTTGCCCGTGTGGTTCTGTGCAGGATGAGATCCATGTTATCTTCAACTATCCTTTGCTTCCGCATGTTAGAGAAGATTTTGAAGGGATTAACTTGAATTCCTTTGAAAATTGCATGAACTGTAATGACGAACATGAACTATGTAAATATGTATTCTGTGTAACCCAACTTATTATTCAGCATAACTCTGAATAATTGTAAACACTGTAAATACTTTTTACATATGTTGCAGTGTAATTTTTTTTTTATCTTAGGTTAGGTCTACATCTAGAGCTCATTAAAACCAATGAAAAGTTATAAAATCATAATGGACAATTATTAGTTAATTTAGGATCTTTACCCCTATTTGATTTACCAAATGTAATAAATAAAAAATTAAATGTGTATTTGCAACTGTATAAAAATTTAACAATTATTGTCAATAACTGACCAACTACTTAAACACCTGCCTATCACAAATAATTACTACTAAGAATCATACTTAAACTCCTGATGAACTCTTGTGCAGAAGCTCTCTACATTACCCGGTTCATACACAGATGGCTCAACAGTAGCACGTCAAACTACCTACTCTGCGCCTTCTAATCTTCTTTTATTTGCACACTAACTTCTAGCTGTTGGAGCCAGTTATTTCTAATAAGTCCTTACATCCATAAACCGAGATTCTTTTAGGACATTTATGTCCTCCTTTTAATCATATATTCTTTTACAAGCACAACCTTTTACAGTATATTATTATTATTATTATAACTATTATTATTATTATTATTATTATTATTATTAATTTGTAGCAAAAGAGTGGGGAAATAGAAGGGGTGGATGTAAAAGGGAGGTATATTAAGATAGGTTGGAAATGGCATGTGATAAGGTGAAAATGAAGAAACTGGTAATTTAGAGGAGGAGTGGAAGTTACTAAAACAACATCTCGTTGAGCTTGCAAGTAATGTATGTGGTAAGAGGATTCTTGAAGGTAGCGTGAAGAAGGGTAGTGAATGGTGGAATGAAGGAGTGAAGATGAAAGGGGAAGAGAAAAAGGGGGCATTCGAAGAACGGCTGCAAAGTAATAGAGTAGAGAAGTATGAAAGATATAAAGCGAAAAATGTGTAAGTAAAACGCAAGGTAGCTGAGGCAGAAGGGCGGCTGACTGAAGGTGGGATTAAGGATTAGATTGTTCGTATGGACAGAATAAGAAGTTTTGGAAAGAAGTGGAGTGTTAAGCCAGGCTGACACTTGCACGAATTTGTGGCACGCATTGTCATGACTCGAGTCGTGAACTGGCGTGAACTCGTGAACTGGCGTGAACTTGTCGTGAACTGGTGTGAACTCGTCGTGAACTGGCGTGAAGTGTTCGTAAACCTGTCGTGACATCGTGGTATGTCGTGACGAGAATTTTGAAATGTTCAAAATTTTGGTCACGACAAAATTTCGTGACCGGGTCGTGAACTATGCGCGAACTGTTCGTGAACTCGTTGGGATGATGCGGGAAGTGCGCAAACTATGCACAAACTATGCGTGAACTCGTCGTGAACTCGTCGTGCCAGTTCGTGTCAATGTGGACAGGTCAGTTGTGATTCTGAGGTATTCTTTTTTTTTTTTTTATCTTCCAGTTCGTGCCACAAAATGTCACGACTTGCCACGGCAAATTCGTGGCAAAAAGTCATGCAAGTGTCAGGGTACCTCAAGGAAGATTGGATCGAGAAATGAAGTGACAGTGAAAGAAAAAAACGAAAGTTTTCGTAAGGAGATGAGGTAAGGACATGGTGGGCTGAAAATTTTTAAAGGTTGCTGAATGTTGAGGATAATAGGGAGACAGATATAATTGTTGGTGCAGGTGTTGAGGTGCCAGTGATGGGATGTGGAATGTGATGACATTATATGGAATTGCTGGAAGGTTCATGCAAGCAGTAAAAAGTTTATACATAGGCAGTATAGCATGTTTAGGATAGGAAATGAAGTGAGTGAGTGGTTTCCAGTGAGAGTGGGGCTGAGACAAGGATGTGAGATGTCATCTTGGTTGTTCAATTTGTTTGTTGATAGAGTTGTAAGAGTGCTTGGTCGAGGATTGAAACTGATAGAAGAGAGTGATCATGAGTGGGAGGTGAATTAATTTTTGTTTTAACCATATATTTTTTGACAAGCACACCCACGTGAAAGTCTATCAATATGCTCCTTTTAAACATTCATTCTTTGACAAGCACGCCCCTCGGAAGGCATATTAATATACTCCTTTTAACCATATATACTTTGACTAGCAACCCCATGGATAAGTATATTAATATGCTCCGTTCAACCATATATTCTTTGTCTAGTACACCCATGGGAAAGTATATTAATATGCCCCTTTTAACCTCATATATTCTTTTACATGCACACCCATGGGAAAGTATATTGATATGCTGATCTTCACCATTTATTTTTCGACACGCATACCCGTGGGAAAGTATGTTAATATGCTCCTTTTAACCATATATTCTTTTACATGCACATCCATGGTAAAGTACATTAATATGCTCCTTTTAACCATATGTTCTTTGACAAGCACACCCATGGAAAAGTACATTAGTATGATCCTTATACCTATTTATTCTTTGACAAACACAACTATGGGAAAGTATATTAATTTGCTCTTTTTAACCATTTATTCTTTTACATGTACACCCAAGGTAAAGTATATTAATATACCCCTTTTAACCATATATATTCTGACAAGCGCACTAATGGGAAAGTACAATATACTCATTTTAACTATATACACTTTGACAAGTACACCCAGGGGAAAGTATATTAACATGCTCTTATTAACTATTTATTCTTTGACAAACACACCCATGGGAAAGTACATTATGCTCTTTTTAAAATTAACTATCTATTCTTTGAAAAGTACACCCACGGGAAAGTATATTAATATCGTAATAAAAAAATTGTTCTAGATATTCGGACATTTAAAATATTTTCTCGCTTTCCATGAATGTAAATCGTTCATAAAAGGACATATTGTATATCAAAGCATTTTCTTATTGAAGACTGAGTACGTTCATTTACATGTCTTGGTCGATAGTTTGTCATTGTTCCTAAAGGACATGTTGATCCAACAATCATAATGATTAATGATTGTGAGGATTATTATAACTACAGATGTACGTACCAAAACATGAAGTCATTTGTCCGAAGACTAATTACTATAACGGATCATTTGATAACGAACTGCGTAACGATGGCTATTGTCCTGACAGTAATAGTTATCATATGCTGTCATGATATCGTTAATCATATCACATTGTGGAGGATTAATTTTTGTTTTATTTTTTTTTATTTTCTTTTGCCAAATCCAGAGAGAGAGAGAGATTGTGTTACCGAGCGAAAGTAGTTAGTGTATCGATTGTTTGTGGTGAGAAAGACTGTTGGTTTAAATGAGATTGTTTGTTTATGTTTTTAGCTAGGTTACGACAGTGGTGAATGTTTCGGAGCGAATGCTTTTTTGATTTGACTGCAGCTTGAGGCAGTTCCGTTTGTGAGTGCTGGATTATCATTATTATTTACCAGCGTGGAAGTGTTTATTTATATTCTGAGTAAGTACAGTTTTGTTTTATATTTGCTAGTCGTGATTGTGAATGATAGGAACAGTTTATTATTTATCTTTGATTATAGTGCAATAGTTAAGTTAGTTAGGAGTGTTTGTAAGTGTTTTTCTTTTTTTATTTTGGCAGGCCGTGATTCCTCCTTGGTGAGGCTAACTCCTTTGGAGTGAGTTCACTTGAATGTGAAATTGACAGTTGACGACCTGGCTTGCTTAAGGAACTTGATTGTGTTTAGAATGCTCTAGTGGATTGACCAACTGTTGACGACCTGGCCTGTTTATTACAATTACGATTTCGATTGCTGTTATTGATGATGATGATGATGACGACGATATAGACTGCCCAATTAAGTGAGGCAGTTATAGCAGATTGTGCCAGTGTTGCGACTGCCAGAGAGTTGTGGCACTGGCCTGGAAGGACTGTTGGCCCTTTTGTGAACAAAGAGGTCCACACATAAACAAATATTGGTATTGGGGTGCGGGTAATTTCAAGTTTGTTAGGGTTTTATATGAATGGTGTTACGTTTTTTTGGTATATTTATGAATTTAATGATTTGTTTTACGTGTAATTATTTTGGTTGTGGGTGGTTTCTATGTTAAACTTATTTTGAATGCAGAATTTTTTGCGTTTTAGTTTGTAAGGAAATATAGTTTTAAGGATATGTTTTGTTTTGATTTTTGTCCTTTTGTCCAAGAGTCCCGCTGCTGATAACGTAAGGGGAAAGTTTGTTTTGTGGAGACCATTGTCAGTAAGTGTGATTCAGGGTGTGGGGGTTGTTTTGCAACATCCCGCCACAACATCATTATTACAGTATTGCTTCCAGTTAATATAAGGAGCACTTGGTGCAGATCTGAAACTCTCTCTCTCTTTCTCTATCTCTCTCTCTCTCTCTCTCTCTCTCTCTCTCTCTCTCTCTCTCTCTCTCTCTCTCTCTCTCGTGCACACTCACAGATTATATATATAATACACACACACACACACACACACATATATATATATATATATATATATATATATATATATATATATATATATATATAACTACATATAGATAGTGAGAAAATTCCGATTGAGACAGGACAGATAAGGAGACCTCATCGCTCGTAATTATTTACAGCATGTCTTGAAGAAGTATTTAAAAATTTGGATTGGGAAAAAGTAGGAATTAACAGTATGGGAACACCTTAACAACTTATGTTTAGTGAATCATGGGAGGAACTACAAATATTACAGCATATTTGAATAGGGAAAGCAGAAATGAAGGACTTAAAATTAATTTGAGTAAAACTAAGATAATGTTCAAGGGAAATGCAGAGACAACAAATAAGTGTTATGGACAACCTATAGAGATTGTTAATGAATATACGCACTCGGGACAAACAGTAAATGTTTCCCAAGGATATGAGACTGAAAGTAAAAGAAGGATAAATATGGGATGGAGAGTTTTTGGTAAACAATATGAGATTATGGAACGTAAAATGCTGCTTTCTCTAAAATGAAAAGTATTTAATAAGATGGTCCTACCAGCATTAATTTATGCATCAGAAACATGAAACCTTACCAAAGACCGAGAACATAAGCTAGTTACAATCAAAGAGCCATGGAAAGAATAATGATGGGAATAATACCAAGAGACAGATAAACGATACGAGAGCAAGGTGAAATAGAGGGTTTTAAATAAGTACGAAAAAGAAATGGACGTGGGAGGTACATATGATGAGAAGGACAGATAATAGATGGACACTAAGAATAACTAAATGTGTCCCTACGGATTGCAGAAGAAGACGGTTGATTGACGAATTAAGAAAATTTGCTGGTATAGACTGGTATATAAAAGGCCATAAACAGACGGAAGTGGAAGGGCATGTCTGAGGCCTTTCTCCTGCAGTGGACTGGTAACGGCTGATGATGGTGTGATGATGATGATGATGATGATGATATACATACATACATACATACATATATATATATATATATATATATATATATATGTGTGTGTGTATGTGTGTATGTATGTATGCACACAGGAATGTATATATATATATATATATATATATATATATATATATATATATATATATATATATATATATATATATATATGTGTGTGTGTGTGTGTGTGTGTGTGTGTGTGTGTATGCAATGTACAGTTTACGTTATTCATACATGCACGCATATATAAATGTGTGTGTACAGTATATATACGTAAAACATTATGCATATATATGAATATGTATATGTATATATATATATATATATATATATATATATATATATATATATATATATATATATATATATATTTATATATGTGTGTGTGTGTGTGTGTGTGTATGTGCGTGTGTGTGCGTGTGTGTATATATAAAATTTTATGGATTGATCATGTTGCTCCAAATATTCCACTGGAATATGAAAATTACTTCACAGTGTTCTTGTGCAGCATGCATCCATCAGCCTGAACAACAATATCTTCTCATAATCACTCTTTGCCAGCGAGAGAGAGAGAGAGAGAGAGAGAGAGAGAGAGAGAGAGAGAGAGAGAGAGAGAGAGAGAGATAATTTAATTTTCTTTTATATTTGAGTTGTAATAATCACAATGCTTTACGAAACTTATCTAAAATTTGTAGATATTCATTTGAAATTGCAAATATCAGTCGTGAAGAGTTATTATGAATAACTATGAATAACTATTTAAAGATCAACATTCATTTAAAGTGAATAAAGATTTTTTTTTAATTATAAGTATCCATATAAGCTTACAGGTAATTGCGAGGGCAAGATTGACAAAATAAATAAAGGAACTAAATAAGCGTGACCCCTATTTGTAAAGTGCAATTTAAAGATGAGGTTGTGACATATTTTCCTACAAGATATGAATTGTATTAAAGTCTATTAAAATTCGGTGGTATCGTCGTCCGAACATTATCAAGCAAAGCCTTTTACTTGGCTCATATGGATTTATAAAACTTAAAGTTGGCCACCTTTACGGTCTTGTGAAATTTACATCTAGAAAGTTTTTTGGGGGGGATTTTACAAAGAAAATAGTTCTAAAAAAGCGATAAAAAGGATTAATTCTTACTGATCTTTAAAAGCAATAGATTGATTTACTTATTAATTTCCATATTTCATTTCCTCACTCGGCTATTTTCCCTGTTGGAGCCCTTGGGTATAAGTTATAGCATCCTGCTTTTCCAACTAGGGCTATAGCTTAGTTAATAATATTAATAATAATAATAATAATAATAATAATAATGATAATAATAATGCTTTGCACAAAAATACTTACAAGAGCTTCGTTTTGATGTTTACAAAACTATCCAGAGATTCCGAAAGCATTTGGAAGGACTGCCATACCGTTTCCAAGGGTCATCTGCCGTGAACAGATTGTCGAATACGGTGTCCTGACAGTCCGCTACTGGATTGTTCGTACCCGGACATTCCGTTACCGGACACTTCGCTACAGGACAGTTCGTTACTAGGCCCCTTCAAGATTACTGAAGAGTGCTCTAAACTGAGCACTAAATCGTTATTTTTGCAATATGAAAGTGGTCAAGATGATGTTGATAAAATCTTAGTATTTGCATCTGAATGTGAAAAACTTTAATTTATGGACCGACGATGGAATGTTCAAGTGTTGTCCAGTTGTATACCTTGTTCAAAATAAAGACACGTATTCCCCGGCTCTTTGTACTTTCCCCTGACAAAACCCCACTTTCAAACGCTTCTTTTCTATTATTAAAGAGCTTGTTAAAATTGAACTATATCATATCGTGGTTGATTTTGAAAAAAAAAAAAAAAAAAAACGATCTTAAATTCTCCGAGGACTGTTTTTCAAGAATCGGAAGTTAACTGCGTTTTTTCCATTTAGCTCAGAATGTTTACAATTTCACAGTTCAAGCTGGATATAACGAGGGATACCTTCCATACGACGACTTTAGTTTGAACATATCGTGTTTCCGAGCAATAGCATTTTTACCCAACCCGAAAAAAACACAAGACGTTGTTGAAGGGTTTGAAGAGTTATTGGTGATGCCGAAATCCCAGGATGTTTTTTTTTATTTCGCTATAAAAATATTATACTGGAGGATCAAGGAGAAAACTAGATCCACTGTGTCATACAGATTAGTAATATGTACACGAAACGACAATCAATGAAATACCAGGGACCAATAATAACCGAGAGGGTTTTCATAGCGTCCTTAGAATATATGTTACTAGCTCACGCACATATGAAAACTTACTGATTTTTTTTTTAATAAAGCACTAGCGAGAAAGCAAATAGGACAAATAAACAGTGGAAACCAAATTTCCAAAAAAAAAGTTTAAGGATTGAAAAAAAAAATCTCTGAAACATGGAAACCGAACGAGGCTGTTCATGCAAGCATTTGTAATGCACGTGCAGCAAGCAAAGTACATACAATCAATGAAGACTGCCGTCTCTATGTTTTTTTTATTTTTTTTTATATTTTTTCTTATTTATTTATTCATTTATCTTTTTTTTTTTTTTTTTACGCAGGAGAAAAAGTAACTAACATACGACTGCATTCCAATAAAACGACAAGAGCCGTTGAATGTAACCCGAAAATTTCAACTGTATTCCCATTACTGTTATTATATTACCAATTTTCATGCCAATGTCAATCTTATTGACAAAAGCCGTCGAATGCACCCTTGGGACATCAAAATGCATCGCTGGGGTTGAGTCATCTGCAATTACAAACTATACATAATGAACTACAATATTTTAATTTGCAATGGTAGGTAATTTGCTTCAATGCATTGATTCAACAAAACACATGACATACTAATAATAAAACTCTCCCTTTTAGGTCCTTCAATCAGGCTCAAGCAATTGTCACCCTTTTGTGACCCTTCAGGCGTCTGAAATTATCTGTTTTGTCGCTGAATAGAGTTAGTTGTTCCGAATCTCGCTTTTTGGAAAATCCACTTTACTTCCGTCACATTTTAATGGTGCATCACTTCCCTTCATCTCAGGAACATCCTTCCTATAAAGTTTTACTCCTCGCCTACACCTTCCAGACAGGCAATAATCAAGAATTCTCCTGACCAAATCAAAGCAGTAATTAAAAACTTTTCGCTTTTGACGGACGCTCGACTTTTACGACATCTATCTATAAAGTTTTATAGTTATTTTGTTCAAATCTGAGAATCTGATTTTGGGTTGCAAGATGAACTGTGTTTGATGCTCTTCCGTTTCCCAAAGGAATTATTCATTGCGGAATGAATTCACGAGTCTCTAACAGTTGTAGAGAAATGTTTGTTCCCTCATTCAATGGCTTTTCAACTACATGATGGCACAAGAGCAACAAAGGAATTGCTCTTTGAAGTTATGTGTTTATGTTTATGGTTTTGTTTCCTTTTCACAATGTAGTTGGAGCCTCGTAATATATTTCATCTTTATTTTTCATTAAAATGAACATTTCTGATAATATTTAATTGTGATTAATTTTGTCGTTTCGTATTTTTATCAGCAACTGAATAGTAATTATAAAAAATGGTAATAAAATGAAGTAGCCATAAGTGTGGAATACCGAATCAATAGATATACTGCATATACTTACGAATCCTAAGTAGAACAGGTTAATTGTGGTTTCAGATTACTTTGACGATCTCGGAACTTTGTTCCCATCTATGTCTAGTCCCATGGCGGCTGAAGTACTCTTCGTAGCCATCCTTGGACAGGATAACTTGTAGGATATTTAGCCTGGTCCCAGGTTGGTCTAACCCATCTGAAATCTCTCTCTCTCTCTCTCTCTCTCTCTCTCTCTCTCTCTCTCTCTCTCTCTCTCTCTCTCTCTCTCTCTCTCTCACTTTTGAATTTAAAGGAGTGGCTTTTGATATTCCCTTCTATATGCGTCCAAAGGTAAACCGTTAGTGCGAAAGTGGCGTAAACATCATATGCTGTATATTTTTCTAAAGTTTCGTACGATATTTTTGGTTTATTATTTGATGAAGATATAGAAATTTTTCTCTCTTCACGTATGAGATGATGAGGATGATGATAGAACTTTACAAATCGATCATAAAACAATGTCAGTCTCATTCATTAAACAGTGACACGTGGTTCGTATTTCTGATCCCCAGCGAGATCTGGATACAAGTCTAGCCACAAATGTATATGTCCTCTGGGTCCTACGGGGAACAAAGATGACTTCCAAGACTATTTTGAAGATTAAAAATAGTCAAAAATATATCAAAGAACAATTCGGTTACACGTAACAACGAAACGCCTTTGCTGTAATACAATTAATATTAGGAATTCTTTGTAACAAAAAAAGAATTCATGATTTTACAACGAAATAGTGGATCTAACAATATGGTCCATTTCCAGGACAGCATCAACAAATAGCTCCTAACTCTTGCTAATAATGTTTTCCCCGACAGGAAACAAATACGAAGGGTATCATTTCCAACAAAAATTAATCGGTATCAGTAGGCACAGTGGTGATACCAAATGCATCGAACAGAGTTCGTACATCCAACTCTATCCAACATAAGTTTTGTATTGCGCAAAATCATTGGCGTTTTACCTAATTGTTATTTGGTCGTCGGTGATAAAGGAGTTTTAGTAAAATCCGAAAGGCTATTTCAGTGGCAACTCGTATGCAGCATCATTCCCAATGAGAGATCTCCAATGATGGGGACTTTAAAAAGAAATAGAGTTGTGTGCAAATGAGATTTTTCTAAAACCTATATAGCATCACGTACAGTTGAACAAAGGAATTCTTGGTACACCCCTCCCGGAAGAAGTGCACCTGATCACACCCTTACTGCGCAGCAAGTTCCTGTGTTTAGCCCTGCCCACCACCTCTGCCTTGTCTCCCTACACTATCTGTTTGGTTACTCGGCGCGAAGTAAGGGTGTGAGAGGGTGTACTTCTTCGAAGCAAGGTGTGCCAGGGACTCATGTATAGAACTCCCCCTCTCCCTGGCAGATGAGACATCGGTATTTCAAAGGTGACAGAAGTTGTTTGGAAAAGAGGCAAGAGGCTCACTTTGTTTTCGTCGGTCCAAAACTTTCCTTAACATTTATAGAATACAGTTTTTTAGATTTAAAATACAGATTAATAATTGCAGTATTTTACAAAATTGTTGAAACACAGATATTATGGGATGTTACACTTTGTGAACATTTCACAAAATACTAAGGGTATGTTTTGGAGGTCGAACTGAATATTTTGATAAAAAAAAAGAAAAAAATATTACTTTATTGCTGCTAGTCACACAGACAGACAAACAGACAGACAGACAGACACACACACACCCACACCCACACACACACACATGTGTATATGTATATATATATATATATATATATATACATACATAAATTTGCAATATATTGTAATTTGGTTGTAAATTAGAAATCATATACATTAATCGGCGTGAAATTTTCCAAAATACTATTAAAACATCTTTAGGTTCGAAAAATATCAGAGATAATTTCGAAGTTGTTTCTCTGACATTCCAACAATCTTATTGGGTCTTTGTCGAAAATATGAAAACTAAAACTAAAGCAGGGAACTAGTGAATATATAAAACTACACCAACACAATTTAGTCTTAAAATTATAATTAATAAAATAAATAAGGAAAAAGTACTTACATTTATATAAAAACGAATAAGTTTTCCTATGAATTCAAAATTGTCCTTTTTTTCTACTCTGGTAAGAATGGATTATATGATTTAAAAACTTTTTTCTTCTGACATCTTACAAATATGATAAAATGTTTCCAATTACTTTACTGTAACACCTGATAGTATTTCTGAACTGATTTACTAACAAATATTAATTACCTGACTGCAAAGATTGAACTTATCAATTAGAGCTATAGAGAATGGCGCTGAGGCCTGTGAGGCCATTCAGTGCCCAATATCATATGGGGGAAACCCAGAGGTTACAATGAAGTCAAAATGAAGAGGCTGGGCAATAAAATGTGAGAAAGGAAGCGAGAACGAAAGAAAGTAGAAAGATACAAAATAAGGGCATCTAGGACACGAGGAACCCTACAAAGATCCTTCAGTAATGCCTATTGTGCAAAGCTTAGTATTAACTTAAAATATCCCCATTGTCTTAATGGTTACAAGTAGATTTCTAGCTAATGCTTTATTCTATATGAGCTGTTGGAAGTTTACTAAAATGATTTCATGGTTACATAAGCGACCAAGAGACAGGGAGGAAATCTTGTTGGCCAGATAAACAAGTTTACTGTAAAGGGAGACCTTAAACAATATTAATCAAAGTGGAAATTATATGGTTAAAATTATCATGTTTTTAACGTTGTAATCACATCTGCTACTTAACGTGCACATTACACAATCGTTTTATAAAGACAGGTGTTCCTTATTACTATTATTTACTTCTAAAATCTTTATTCACTATTAAAAGTAAGAAAAATAAGTTTCACCCAAATAAATTTATTGACATTTTTTTTCCACGGGAAAATCATTCATACACTGATATTGAAACTCATAAAAATTTACTATAAGCAGCGCTAATTAAGCGGAGTTACATTTGTATTATTATTATTATTATTATTATTATTATTATTATTATTATTATTATTATTATTATTATTATTATTATTATTATTATTATTATTATCGCGAAAGAAGTGAGTGACCTTAAATGAAATACCAAAATTTTATGAAGATATCTCACCCACCCCGTAGTCCCGTCATTCCCTAACCATGGATTTTGGTAAGGGGGTGGGGGGGGGGGGGTGAGCAGCTGATATTTTCGGCGGCGGAGTCAATGACTCTTATACCAATAAATAGATTATAAAAATATGCGATCATTTAGATATATATATATATAAATATATATATATATATATATATATATATATATATATATATATATATATATATATATATACATATGTATATATATATATATATATATATATATATATATATATATATATATATATATATATATATATATATATATATATATATATATGCTTTGCTTCTGTTCATACCTGCTATAGGCATGTCCTGGCTGTCACTTTTGTTCGTAAGTGATGATTTTTAGCTAAAATTTCAGTGAGGAAGTGCAAACTACTCTTAGAGTTTTACAGATATCCAAATGATTTTAACATGATGTGATGAGTGTTTTGTGAACTAGATTCATATGAATTTTCGTATTGATACTTGCCATAGGAAAACACAGTAGCCATTTTTCGATATCAGAGGGAAGCCGATTTATGGCTCTGCCGTGAATTTTCAGAGATTTATGGGATAGATATCTACTTTGTCCATACCAATTTCTTGTTGATATCTGGCATAGAAAAGCCCCAGCAAACGTTTATTTCGGTATGGGTTGAATGGTTATTTTTGGAAGTGGAGTACATTGTTCCTAGAATAATTCACATATCGAAATGAATATTTCAGGGATTGATGGGAAATTCCATGGTAATATCTACAATTGAAAAGACAGGTATCATGTAGCCTTCTTAAATGCTATTGTTGAATGTAGCAACATTACAGTGAACTGCGTGATAGTGAGCGACGTCAACGAGGGACAATGCCGATCTCATAAACAATATCCGTCCAGAGTTCTGCTAGTTATCATTATTATTATTATCATTATTGTTGCTGTTGTTTTTTTACGTTGTTTTTGTTTCTGTTTGAGAGAATACAAAGCGGAACCACTGGTAAACCTTTTAGTGTGATAAAGAAAAGGCTAACTACTAGTACTATCCCTAATGATAATAATGCTAATGCCAATAATAATAGAATAATAATAACAATACCAATTATTAAGATAAAATTCGTAACAATAGTAATAAAAATTAATACTACGACTGCTAATCAACATTCTATTTCCATACAATTTCTGAATCGAATTAGAAAAATTAGACTTTAAAGGTAGAAATGAATTCTGAAAACTTCAGAAGAGAAAATTACTTTTGTCATTGACTAAAAAACAATTTTGTACAATGACGATTCTACGTTTCTTACTATTTGGGTTGTTTTTTAGAACAATATTAGATTTCTTTTTTTATGATATCCAATTAGGAAGAGGATGTTTTTCTCGTCACAGCCACCCCTCCCCCCACCCCCCTCTCTCTCTCTCTCTACACAAAGTCACTAATTGAAATGAAATAAAAAGGGCTATTTATGTTTTATTTAATAGTAAAATGAGGATATATGAACGATAATTTTGAAAACTATTATACTCCTTTCACTTGTGTTAAGGGGAGAGAGAGAGAGAGAGAGAGAGAGAGAGAGAGAGAGAGAGAGAGAGAGAGAGAGAGAGAGAGAGAGAGAGGTAAATTTTCTGATAGCTCAGTCATCTGAGTCTCCATAAGGCACTAATGATCCAAGTTTGATGTCATCAACGGTCAAAGTTCCCTCTGACATCAAAAATGAGACATAATATCCAGGAGTTTCTCGAGACCAATTTATAGAAGTTTACCAAACAGCGTTAATCAACAGATCTTTTAATTGAACCTTTCCGTGTCGGAGCTCATTATTTTTTCGTTCAATTTCCTCTATTTTTCTAAAATTGTTGAAGAAAGTTTTCTTATTCTTTTCTTGGTGGAATTTCATGGATTGATTTATAAGTAATGATACGCCATGAAGGAAAGTTTACCGAAAAACTCAATGAATATTATTCAACATTTCATTCGATAAATAATCTGCTTTATATACCAATGTGAAGGTTTTCTATCAAACATTGATAATAACAATAATAATAATAATAATAATAATAATAATAATGATGATAATAATAATAATGATAGTAATAATATCACTAATAATATATATTCACATATATAATTTTATATATCAATATATATAGGTTATATACATATACAGTATATATACAAATATAAATAAATGTACATATATATATATATATATATATATATATATATATATATATATATATATACACCCCGGTGTATATATGTAATATATATATATATATATATATATATATATATATATATATATATATATATATATATATATATAGATAGATAGATAGATAGATAGATGCGTGTACGTGTATATACGTTTATTCACATACCAAAGAGCTCTTATCAATATATATATTTATATATATATATATATGTGTATATATATAATTATATATATAAATATATATATATATATATATATATATATATATATAACTGGTCTCATACCAAATCAAAAACAAATTACCGACCATAAATTAAACTGTTTACTTCTTGATTTCCTAATAATTTTTGGAAGTGAATTTCTTAAAAAGGAGATAAGAAAAAAATTATAAAAAGGGGGCTAAAATCTGAGCCCCAAGGGGACATCTCGATTAGTGAAATGATACTAAGATAGGGATGGCCTACTGACTATCCAAATATGGGTTAATTATTCATCAGTCACAAATCGGATATTCATGTTGTAACGATCAATAACCCTCTATACTCAGCGCAGAGAAAAATGGATGATAGGGCGGGGCTCCTAGTTTTACCGGGAATCCCTCAGTGGTGCCACATCTACACAGATCACTTGACCACTTTCAAACCACATACCTTACTCCCTGTCTCTGTCTCTCTCTTTGTCGCTGTCTCTCTCTCCCTGTTTCTATATAAGTTGGTGTATTTTGATATTATTTATCTCTCTCACTCTATATATATATATATATATATATATATATATATATATATATATATATATATATACATATATATTTTACACAATACTGAAAATATGGGATTCCCTCCCATTATATGTTATTTTTCTTCCTATTGTCTTTCTTTTTTTTTGAAGTTTTTATAGTTTATATATATATGGAATATCTATTTTAATGTTCTTGCAGTTCTTAAAATATTTTTTTCAATTGTTCATTACTTCTCCTGTAGTTTATTTATTTCCTTCTTTTCTTTCTTCACTGGGATATTTTTCTCTGTTGGAGCCCTTGGCCTTTAATAATAATAATAATAATAATAACAATAATAACCTCCTCCTACGCCTATTGCGCAAAGGGCCTCAATGAGATTTCACTAGTCATCTCTATCTTGTGCTTTCCAACAATACTTTTCCATTCATCATCTCCTACTTCATGATTCATAGTCCTCAGCCATGTAGGCCTGGGTCTTCTAACTCTTCTAGTGCCTTGTGGAGCTCAGTTATAAGTTTGGTGAGCTACTCTCTCTTGGGGAGTGCGAAGAGAATGACCAAACCATCTTCATCTACCCCTCACCGTGATCCATATATGGCACTCGAGTAATCTCTCTTATAGTTTCATTTCCAATCCTGTCCTGCCATCTAACTCCAAATATTCTACAGAGAGCTTTATTCTCAAATCTGTTGGTTATTGTTTCATTGTCATACCATGAATCATGTCCATACAGTAACACGGATCTCAGTAATCTGATATATAGCCAGATTTTATATTTAATTTCGGGCGACTTGATTTCCAAAAATTACTTAACCTAACCATTGTCTGATTTGCTTTTCTCAATCTTTCATTAAACTCCAATTCTAAAGACCCTGTATTTGAGATCATAGTTCTTGAATTCTTAAATGATTCTACCTCATTAATCCTTTCTCCTTCCAATGATATTTCATCTTCCATTGCATATAATAATAATAATAATAATAATAATAATAACAATAAAATATTGAATAATTCGGCTGCAGAGATGGAGATTTATCTATTCATCAACTATAAAAAGTCAGATAAAAATGTTGATAATTAATGAATGAATGAATGAATTATTTTCTCTGAAAATATTTTTCATATTTATTATATTCATGTATCGACTTGCTAGTTGTTTTGTGTCAACTCTTTCCTTACATATTAAGCAAAACATATTTCGATTCTTCTTCTTCCACACTGGTATCCCAACATTAAGGGGTTGGCTGCCTGACGTGTCTTCTCCAATGCCTTCTATCAAAGGCATCCTCTTCCACAAAACCTCTTCTCTGCATAACATCCTTCACCTTACCTCACCATCTAATTTTCTGCCTCCCTCTCGAGCTTCTCCCCCATAACAGGTTCCTCCCAAGCCCTCCTTATTCCCTCCCCACCGTCCATCCTCAACACGTGCCCACACCATCTAAGTTGCGATACTCTTATCATCTCTGTAATCTTTACTACGCCTGCCATTTTCTTATTTAATCATTTTACAATTTTTTAAGCAGTGATATTTCCATAATCAAACACAGCATTCTCATCTTTGTTCTCTCAAGCCTTGCTTCCTCTTTTCGTCTTAGAACCCATGCTTCCGATCTATACAGTAACACTGGTCTTATCACTGTTTAGATCTTGATTTTAGCTTCATTAGCATTTCTTTATCACATACCACAACTGCTACCTACCTCCACTTCCCCCAGGCTGCTTTTGTCCTATTCTCAACTAGAGCTCCATATCCTCCCTCCTGACTTATAGTAGATCCAAAGTATCTAAACTATCCCAACAGTTTTATAACTAAGCCTCTACATTCATTCATAACTATCCTGTCCCTACCTTCCTCACTACGCACCATTGCTTCATTCTTATCCTCATTTACACTAAAGCCACTCCTCTCCAAAGTATCTTGCCACTCTACAACCTTTCTCTGTAGGCTAAGTCTTCCTCATTTTCAGAGAAAGTCACCAAATCATAAGCATATACTAACTACCACAGATCTTCATTTCTAATCCCTTCTCGTAATACGTCCATGACCAATTCAGTTAATACTGAAAGATTAATCACTTACAATCCAATAAACACTTGTCATAGGAATACTGTAAATGCAAAGCAACATAAGATATTCAGGGACATCAGAATGTTCACTCATTCGTTATACAATGTAACAGTATCTAGATATCACAAAATGATTATGAAAATTCATGTTATTAATTTTACATCATTCATACCTTATGACATGTTCAATTCAACTGAATAATCGACAGCTCTCATAATCTCAAGAAATATTTCTAAACAATAATATAAGTTGACGTAAACCTATATTATACACACACATATATATATAATATTTATATTATATATATATATATATATATATATATATATATATATATATATATATATATATATATATATGTATATATATAGACACACACACACACATATATATAAATATATATATATATATATATATATATATATATATATATATATATCAATAAGGTTAAATATCTAAGGTGATATCACTCTGTATGAGTGCACTAGAAATTTTTCATCTTACTGTGAGTATATATATATATATATATATATATATCATATTTTACTAGTCCTCTGCACAGCAAAGGCCTCAGACATGTACTTTCAATTGTCTGTTTATGGTCTTTCTACACCAGTCCAAACCCGCAAACTTTTACTAGTTCGTCAATCCATCGTCTTTCTTTCCTTCCACAGCTTCTTTTGCAATCTCTGTTATCCTTAATATCTATCTATTATCTGTCATTTTCCTTATATGACCTGCCCATGTCCATTTCTTTTTCCTACATGTTGTTAGAATATTCTTTACTATAGTTTAATCTCGTATCCATAGTGCTCTTTTTCTGTCTCTTAGTGTTATTCCCATCATTATTCTTTTCATAGCTCTTTGAGCTGTAACTAGCTTATGTTCTAAAGCTTTAGCAAAGCTCCAAGTTTCTGATGTATAAGTTAATACTGGTAGGGCAATCTGATTAAATACTTTTCTTTTTATAGAGAGTAGCATTTTACTTTTCATAGTCTCATTTTGTTTACCAAATTCTCTCAATCCCATCCTTACTTTTTTTTTTTAATTTCGGTGTCGGGTCCTGGGGAAACACTTCCTGTCTGTCCTAAGGATGTATATTCATTAACAATCTCTAGAGGTTCGTCCATAACTCTTATTTGTTGTCTCTCTGCATTTTCATTGAACATTATCTTTATTTTACTCATATTCATTTTAAGCCCTTCATTTCTGCTTTCTCTATTCAAATCTCCTATAATCTTTTGTAATTGATCCCATGATTCACTTAACACATCTATGTCATCTGTAAGTCTTAAATTGTTAAGGTATTCCCCATAAATAGTAATTCTTAAATTTTCTCAATCTTAATTCTTAAAACCTTCTAAGCATGTTGTGAATAATTTAGGAGAGATGGGTCTCCTTGTCTAATTCCTTTCTCAATCCAAATATTCTCACTATCCTAAATGATATTTTAGGATTGCTCTACTTCCTGTATAGATATAGATTTTTCAGGTCTTTTTGTGAATTAGTATAGTAATAGTTTTTCCAAGCTGTAGGTATAGAGCATTCTGGCAGACATTTTGTGTGAAATTCCGCCAATTTTACCTTTTATGAAATCTCCTCTATCTATTATTGAATCAATTGTTAGGCCATTTTCTACTGCTACTCTGCCTCGATTCATGTCTTTTATTGCTTTCTTTAATTCTCGTGCTGTTACGTTTGGTATCGACTCAGGTGTTTCATTATTTCTATTGGCGAAGTTATTTCTTATATTACTAATGTATAGCATTATATAAAAATCCTCTGCAATCTTTATCAGTGTCTCTATTGTTGATGATATTTCCAATTTCATTCTTTAGAGCAAGCATCTGTTGCCGCCTTGTTCCAAGTCATCTTTCCATCAATTTAATGCTTCTTCCTTTCATTACCGATTGCTTAATTTCGGTCTGATGGTGTTTACGAACGTCTTGAATTTTTAGTTTGTTTATTGTTTTGGATAATTCTGCTAATTCTATTTCATATATCTTGGATTTTACCCTCAATTCCAATTTTGTCTTTACTAGGTTTTTGGTCTCTCCTGATAGTTTTCCTTGAACTTGTTGAGAAGCTTTTCTACCCATCGCTTGTGCTGATTCCAATACAAATTCTTCTTTTTCTTGCTTCCATTTCACACATCTACACACACACACACATATATATATGTATATATATATATATATATATATATATATATATATATATATATATATATATATATATATATATATATATACATACACACACATATATATATACAGTATATATATACATATACACACAAACACACACACATATATATATATATATAAATATAAATAAAAAAAATATATACATATATTGTATATATATATATATATATATATATATATAAAATTTCGCCTTATAAACATATTTAGGAGGTGGTAATAATAATAATAATAATAATAATAATAATAATAATAATAATAATAGTAATAATAATAATAATAATAATAATAATAATAATAATAATAATAATAATGATAGTGCAGTATTATGGTAAAAATAAATCATGATATTCCAGTACTCTGTCTGCCTCTTTCTTGTTTAATTATTTCACCGATATAACACAGAATCGACCAAACATAGTAACTCAATAATAATGAAATTCTACATCAACTTGACGTTAGGTAAGTGCTTGTAAGGACACCTTTGAACATCCATCACCCAAAGGAAACATGAATGCGCAAACCGAAGAAAATTCTTGTCCCTGGCCCTCGTCAGCCGATATTCTTTCACAAAAACAATATCCATAAATATTGCATTCCAGAACTAGTTCTCAAAAATGTTAAGTGTCATTGATATATTTAGCCTGAAAACCATTTTACTGGGAGAGAGAGAGAGAGAGAGAGAGAGAGAGAGAGAGAGAGAGAGAGAGAGAGAGAGAGAGAGAGAGTAAAAACGATATATCAACCAGACGTTCTTGCTGTTCAATATGTTGCTCAGAGATCTTTCTCATTCCAACGACAACTTTTCATTTAACTTTTGAAATAGAAAATAACAGAAAAAGGAAACCGCGATGTCATCACTGCGTCCTTTCAGTCTTTTAACAAGTCTTTTGTTCACATGTCACCACTGCAAGTCTGAAGCCCACTTTTGTACGTTTCTTTTTCCTATAGATCTACGATCTGACACATGTTTCAGAAAGCGACCATTTATCTGGAGAGAGAGAGAGAGAGAGAGAGAGAGAGAGAGAGAGAGAGAGAGAGAGAGAGAGAGAGAGAGAGAGAGAACTAAGTCACTACTTAACCGAATGATGCAGAAATTATTTAAATTCATAAAATCTGTATTCCCACCAACGCTCTTACATTAAACCAGTGTCAATATTGAAGAGTGTAAATGAGCTTGGCAAGTGCTTTCGTATGTCGTTTGTAACAAAGCTATTGTTTACTTTACTTTGGAGCAAGATGTGTTTTGCATGAAAATCACTGTTAGATAACCAGAGAAAAAAATCTACATTATAGCTGATAGAACAGGAAAGATAAAGGAAGGGTTGCAAGATGCTTTTTGGAATCAGTGATGACAACAACAAGAGATTCGTGTGGTTATGTCCTAGTCGTACAGATAAAGCTCATCCAATTTTGAATACAAAAAGCATAAATAGATAAACTGTGATGACTAACGACGCAAAATGGCTTGATTAGAGGGTAGGCAGCATCATCTTGCCGAGAAAGGTGATAATGACACTAATGAGTTATTAGTTTTATCTCAAAAAAGATGTCGTATGTAAATCAAGTTGGAGAGAAGAATCTACAACGGTTGTAGTAGCCTATTGGAAACGTCCCTGCCTTTATATCTGTCGGACGGGGGTTCGAGACCCACTGAAGCTCGATAGCTTCTAGTAGCAGTAGTGTCTGCAAACTTACCACCCTTGTGAGCTATGAGGAAGCCTATAAGTCGACTTGCTGAGTCATCAGCAGCCATTGCCTGACCCTCCCTGGTCATGGCTCGATGGAGAGGATGGCTTAGGCGCTGGTCATTTGTATACAAGGTCAGTCCCCAGGACATTGTCCTGTCCCTTGCCTCTGCCATTCAAAAACATCTTTCAAACCAAGCAGAAAAAGGAGGAATCAAATGCAGCGAAAGATATTCTAATTGAAGTAGTGACATAAATTAAAAATAATCTTAAAAGCCCCAATGATTTATATGAATGATAACTACTGATTTGGAGAGTTATATTTATGATTCTATGGATACAAGTGTCACTTGTCACTGCAAAGTGCGCTACAGTATTCATGTTTAGAAATCCTTCCTTAATTTACATGTAAAGTGAGGAAGAAAAACTAAAATAATTGAACTATATAAAGACAGGTGTATATGAAAAAGTGTTAGGAATTATTATTATTATTATTATTATTATTATTATTATTATTATTATTATTATTATTATTATTATTATTATTATTATTATTATTATTAGCTAAGTTACAACTATACTT
>NC_090729.1:68720149-68725149 GCF_036898095.1 Palaemon carinicauda | reverse complement strand
GTGAGTAGGGGGCCTACTACGTCGACGTGAATGTGTGCGAAAAGACGCTGAGGTTGAGGAAAGGTGCCCACTCCTGAATCCGTGTGTCGATGTACTTTGGAAGTTTGGCAAGAAGTACAGGAGCGGACCCAATCCTCAGCATCCTTAGAAATGCCGTGCCAAATGAACTTTGCCTTCAGCAGCTGTGCAGTAGAATGGCACGAGGGATGTGAAAGGCCGTGAATGAAATCAAACACCTGCCGTCGCATGGGAGCAGGAATCCAAGGTCGCGGTCTACCAGTACTGACGTCACAGAGGAGGGTGGTGTTGGAGTCTTCGAGGGGAAAGTCTTCCCAACGGAGGGACGTGCAGGATGTCCTACATGCTTGATACTCTGGATCCTGTCGTTGGGCTTCAGCCAGGGCGTTGTAATCTAATCCCAGTTGAACGGCAGCCAACGTGTTTCTTGACAGGGCATCGGCAACGGGATTCATTTTCCCAGGGACGTATTGAAGGGTGCAATTGTATTGAGCCACGGCGGAGAGATGTCGGCGTTGACCGGCGGACCAGGCGTCAGACTGTCGAGTGAAGGTGTGCACCAGAGGCATGTGGTCTGTGCGAATGACGAAGGGCGTACCTTCTAAGAAATGACGAAAGTGACGGACAGCCAAGTGCACTGCCAGCAATTCTCGATCGAAGGTAGAATAACCCGATTCTGCCTTGGACAGTTTTCTGCTGAAGAAGGCCAATGTGCGGGGTGAGCCGTTGACCACCTGCTCGAGTACTGCACCAATAGCGACGTCGCTGGCATCGGTGGAGAGAAGGAGAGGGGCATGTGGGATAGGAAAAGTGAGAGCCACAGCAGTTGATAGGGCCTTCTTTGCATTGCAGAAGGCTGCATCTTAAAGCGGACCCCACTTCTGGTCCTTTGGCTTGCCTTTGAGGGAGACATAGAGGGGAGCAAGAGTGGCTGCAATGGCCGGCAGAAAACGGTGATAATAGTAGATCATGCCCAAGAATTCCTGCAGAGCTTTGACGGTCGAGGGCACGGGGAAGTCCTGAACGGCTGCTACCTTCTCAGGGAGGGGGTGGACTCCTTCAGGAGTGATGCGGTGCCCTAAGAACGACACTTCGTTGGCGCCAAAGGTACACTTGTCGTACCGGACTACAAGGCCGTTTTGTTGCAGGCGGTCGAGCACGATGCGCAGGTGACGGAGGTGTTCATCTTTTGAGGAGGAGAACACAAGTATGTCGTCCACATAACATACACAGAATGGAAGGTCCCCTAAGATGCCATCCATGAGACGTTGAAACGTGGCCCCAGCATTACGAAGGCCAAAACAGGAGTAATTGAAGGTGTATGTACCAAACGGAGTGGTGATGGCGGTCTTGGGGATGTCTTCTGGGTTCATAGGCACCTGATAATACCCCTTCAGGAGGTCGAGCGTAGAGAAAAGCTTTGCTTTGTGCAGGTAGGAGGTCACGTCGGCAATGTTTGGGAGGGGGTAGTGATCCGGTTCTGTTTGCATGTTCAGGCGCCTGTAATCCCCGCACGGACGGAAGGAGCTGTCTTTCTTCAGAACGATGTGTAAGGGTGACGACCATGGGCTGGAGGCCTTTTGGTAAAGGCCCATTTCCTCCATTTTGACGAACGTCTGTTTGGCGGCTGCCAATCCTTCCGGTGCCAGACGTCTGAATTTTGCGAAGACTGGGGGTCCCGTCATCTTGATATGGTGATAAATACCGTGCTTGGCAGGAACCGTGGGCGTTTGGCGAATTTCTGGACGGAAAACTTCCGGGTACGACGCGAGGAGGTGGGCATAGGCATCCGTGGGTGCGCTGATGTGGAGAGCGAGGTTAGAGGGGGCGGGTTGAAGAGGTGTCGACAAGTACGAGTCTGCGTTGACCAATCGTCGGTGGGCGACATCGACCAGAAGGTGGAAATGAGAGAGGAAACCCACACCGAGGATTGGCATTGTGACGTCAGCAACGAGAAACTTCCAATTGAATTTACCGTTTCCGAACGATAATGTGAGGTTCTCGTAACTGTAGGTGGGTATCCCAGAGCCGTTGGCAGCTACCAAGCGGACGTCGGCAGATGTAGACAGACTACGTCGTGCCTTGAAGAGTTCCCTTGGCAAAAGAGAACGACAAGCACCCGTGTCTACCAAAAATCGCACGCCCGTTCCTGCATCCTGTAAAAAGAAAAGATTAGAAACAAGGGAGGCCACCGCCACGAGCAATGGCCTACTTACACGTTTTTTGGCCACTGACAATCCTCGCCACATTTTTTCGCGGTTGCCTCGAATCTGAAGTGATAGTAGCAAAACTGCGGCGGATGGGAGGTAGTAATTGGCTGTAGAAGTCGTTCGTTGGGGCGTGAGCGATTGGTGGGTGGTGGGCGGCTTTGTCGCTGCTTCGGCACATCACGGGGTAGGCGTGTATGTCCTACGGCATTCATGGCAGCTTCGGTTGACGTTGAATAGGCATCCTCTTCGTCAGGGGTGGAAGCGTTGATGGAGGTCTTGAAGTGGCTGTCCATAAGGGCGTCGGCTTTGGTCATCAAGTCCTTTATGGGTAAACTATCGACATCGGGTATGGCAGCGCGTATAGGTCCGGGTAAATGGCGCATCCAAAGGCCACGAAGTAGGTTCACCTCATGAGGAGAGCCGTCTGCGGCACGTTGAAGGCGAGCGATACTGGTCATTTCGCTGAGGGCAAACGAAGCCCTTTGGTCCCCCAAAGGTTGTTGCGAGAGCTGAAAAAGCTTTGCTATACGGGCGGCTGGCGACGGCGAGTACTGCTGCAGAAGGTATGTTTTGAGGGCGTCATACGCTATTGGGGTGTCTCCTTGTTCACAAATCCAGTCGGATATTTCTGGGAAGGTGTCCTCGGGTATCGCCGCGAGAACATAATCTGCTTTGGTGGTTGAGCGAGTCATGCCCCTGATGCGAAACTGGACTTCTGCGCGCTGAAACCAAGCAAACGCCTCTCCGCTGGCAAACAATGAAAGTTTGAATGGAGCGGCCGTAGCGCCAACTGCCGTAGAGTCCGTTATAATACCAACGATGGAGGAGCGAGGGGGTGGGGGTGGAAGGCGGTGGAAGTGAGTCGACTTCCGGGATCACCAATGTGACGGGCCGAGAGAAAGGTTAGGACTCAAAGGCAGGAAGCAATCAACTGAGTAGTATTATTAAAGAACACTCTCCTTTATATACAAAACCTCAAGGCAACAGGAAAATACATGTTCGAGAAATGACAATGTTACATAGGCGACACATAGACATGTTTGTTCTGGATCTTTTTAGTGCGAGGGAAGAGCGCACATACAAGCATAATATATACAAAATAATTTATGTACGATCGTGTGACACACGGTTGGTACATATATATATATGCGTGTGTGTGTGTGTGTATGTGTGTATACAATATATATATATTCATATATATATATATATATATATATATATATATATATATATATATATATATATATATATATATATATCTATATATATATATATATATTTATATATATATATATATATATATATATATATATATATATATATATATTATATATACACATATGTATACATACAAACACACACACACACATATATATATATATATATATATATATATATATATATATGTATATATATATATATATATATATATATATGTGTGTGTGTGTGTGTACATATTTATATATATATATATATATATATATATATATATATATATATATATATATACATATATATGTATATATATATATATATATATATATATATATATATATATATATATATATATATATGGTATATATACAATGTGTGTTTTTTCAACGGTTATATTAGCGACTAGGTGGAGTAACGAGAACTTTGGGTGTGGGGGAAATGCCCCCCTAAATCTCGATGAAGTCATTGGCAGTAGGGTGACAGATTGGGTATAAGGCGATAGACAAAATGTCTCTTCGGCCTTTACTCCTGATGCTTGGCAGATGATCTTACTGGGATTAATATGGACAGGCAAGGGTCACTTGCCTTAGTTAGATAGGCACTGCTCATCACAAGGAACTGGCTATCCTTTTATTACATATAAAAATCAAAGCTATATATCAGTTTAGTGAGATCGGTAACTGTATGGACTTGAGTCGTGGTACAATATCCAACAGACTTTTTAGATTTGAGAACAAAGTCCTGAAAAGGATATTGGGAGTAAAAGGGCAGGCTAGGATTTGAAACAAAACTATAAGAGAGATTACTCGAGTGCTTTATGAGGATGAGATCATGGTGATGGGTTGTGGAGAGGGTTTGGGCATGCTCTTCGCACTCCCCAAGAGAGATTAGTTCACCAAACTTTCAACTGGGCTCCATAGGGTACTAAGAGAGTTGGAAGACCCAGGCCTACATGATGAGTGAAGAAGTATTGACTTAATTGTTCAAGATAGAGACAACTGGCGAAATCTAATCGAGACCCTTTGCGTCAATAGACATAGGAGATGATGATGATGATGATACACACATATATTGAACCACTATTATGAGAGCATCTGCGTGCAATTCATTATAAATCATAATGAAAAAGTAAATTATTCATAATTCCTTCGGCAATTACTGAACACTTACTGCCCATATTAATGGCGGAAGCTTGTAGTGAATTTGTAGTTTTTCTATTCTGTTTTGAAATTACATTTTTAAAGACCTTTTACAGGGCTTTTTAATCTATTATTCTGTATCATAGATAAAATTATATGGCTAAAATAAAAGTTTTCGATTTTTTAATACGTCCTTGAAGTATGAAAACCGTTTTCCTCTAACATATAAATATTCAAAACCGAATCAAAGGATGATTAGATTGAATATCTAGTAAAAACATTGAAGCTGTATCTAAGTACAGATTATGACAAAAATACAATGATACAAGAAATAACAACTGAAAATTCAACATATTGTCAATCATTAAACACCCGTTGTGATACTACCACTAGAGAGTTATTGGATCCCTTGACTTGC
>NC_090729.1:68695149-68705149 GCF_036898095.1 Palaemon carinicauda | reverse complement strand
CACTTGGGTTACTAACGATAACATCTCCGTGAAAGATTTTTTACGATTAATGTATTTGACTTGCATGACACTTATGTTGCCTGAAGCTTTAGTGCGGTGTTTTGATAAGAAGTTAACGCCTGCAAGTACGGAATTGGATGTCTATAAACAGATAAAGAAACACATGTCCAAGTGTCCAGATCTCGATCCCGTGTCAACTCAAGTCTTTGCAAAGAATGAAACAAAACCACAAACAGTGAACGTAGTTAGCAGTCCAGTAGCGGGAATGACGTGTTATAACTGCAAACGTCAAGGTCACATACGCGCAGACTGCAGAACGAAATTTTGCTCAATTCACAACACTGCAACGCATTCATATAGTCAATGTTACTCGCGTAATACACAACAATATCCCAGAAATACACAGTCAATTCCACAGTCAGTTCCATATGGAAATAAAAAGAAAAATCCTCATTTTAACAATAAGAAGAAACAACCAAATGTCAATGCAGTTCAGAGTCCAAAACAAACAAACACTTCTTCAAATATCGCTGAGCCTGGGTCGTCAAACCAAACCTCGCAAGGTCAGACTAATTTTCAGAATGTGCAGAGCAAAGCAAATACCACATAGTTAACTCTAGAGGGGAAGAGAGTGATGTTGGGTCAAGGTCATTCATGTCAACATCAATAGTATTGAATAATCAATTAAATGTTTTATCAGATAATTGTGAGACAATAGATTTTCCTATGAAACACACGGCCGAATTAAGTAAAACAGTGCATGCTCCCGTAGATTTGCAACGAATTCATACAATAATAAGCCAAAATGAGTTACGGCCAACCTTATATGCTGTAAATTTAGAACACAAATCCTTTACGTTATTTTTTGACTCTGGTAGTCCACGTAATATCATGGATTTGAAGACACATCATTTGTTGTTTTCGAACTTTCCGATTGAAAAATCAGGAATTAGACTTTCAGGTATAGGAAATAATGAATTAAACGTCATAGGCATAACTCATGTTCAGTTCAGAGTCAGTAATCGCACGTTTGCCGATACATTTGTTGTTGTAAAAAACATTAATATGTATCCAGCTGTAATTATAGGATACCCATCTATGGGAAATCAAAACATTATCTTAGCTCCTGTCAAGCACGGCGTGTATATCAAAGGGAAATTCTATAAGTCTTCTAATACCTTAAAATCAGTTTTGGATAAAAAGGAGACGACAAATGTAACCGTAACGTATGTTGAAGAACCAATAACTTGTCTCACTAATAAAGAAATAATATACGCGACCCAGCAGAATTCTCGTTCACCCGTAATATCATCTTGCACGCAATCTATCGAACCAAACATACCTTCGAATTTAATAGTGCAAATAAAGAAAACACTACCGGGATCTGAAATATTAATCCTTTCCGATACTTTGAAAACTAACGGATTGTCTGTAACACAAGCTATTTATACAGTAGGCTCACATCAGCAATGTAATATCGAAGTCTGTAATCATTTAAATAACACTTTAGTCATTCACAAAAATCAACATATCTTGGATGTAGAAGTTTATAAACATCGTATTCTTACCGTTGCTGAAATCAATCACTCTCAATCAGTTGCGGATGAATCCCTTTTGCGATCTATTAAAAATAAAATCAATAAAGACATTCAAGACGAAGAAATTCAGCAGAAAATTTTTGAACTTTTAACTAAATATCAAGATGTTTTTTCCACTACGGATGGATCCTTAGGAAAAACAGATGTGATCGAGCATCAAATAAGGTTAAAGGACAAGCAGAAAATTATATATGTACCCTCGTACAGACTCCCTATGAAATTCCAGAATTAAATAAATGATGAAGTAGGTAAAATGCTAGAAGAAGGAGTCATTAGGAAATCAAACAGCCCTTATAATTTTCCTTTAATAGTTGTACCGAAAAAAGATCGAACATGGCGTATCTGCGTCGACTTTCGTCGTCTAAACGAGGAAACGATCCCTGATCGATTCCCAGTGCCATGTACTGACGATATTTTGTCTTTGTTAGGTCAGAATAAATATTTTACCAGTTTGGACTTACTTAAAGGCTTTCACCAGATATCATTAGAAGAAGATAGTATTCCATACACAGCCTTCAGCACAGCCAGGGGACATTATGAATTTTTACGGATGCCTTTTGGTTTACGTTGTGCTCCTATAACATTTACAAGAATGATTAACATAGTGTTTGGAGACTTGTTAGGGGATATATTGCATGCCTATATGGATGATCTTGTAATCTTTTCCAACACCTTAGAAGAACATCTACGTAAGTTAGAACTAGTACTACAGAGATTAAGACAACATAACTTAAGGGTAAAGATTAGTAAGTGTGAATTTTTCAAAACAGAATTAATATATTTGGGTTTCATGGTGTCAAGCCAAGGTCTTAAAGTAGTCCATGATAAGGTGTCGGCTATACGTAATTTTCCCATACCTACTAATGTCAAGGGAATACAGCAATTTCTGGGTTGTAGTGGATATTATAGGCGTTTTATACGCAACTATTCAATAATAGCCGCGCCTTTAACTGATCTTACGTAGAAGGGCGTAGATTTCATATGGTCTGAGCAACATCAACAGGCGTTTAATACTTTGAAAGATGAACTGTGTAGTTCTCCTATCTTAAAATTTCCTGACTTCGGTAAGGAATTCTTCATTGCAACAGACGTCTCAGACTTAGGAGTAGGAGGGGTATTGCTTCAGCAATATGATAAACAATTTTTCCCGATAGCTTTCTATTCTCGAAAATTGAGAACTTCCGAAAGTAAGTATGCAGTAATAGACAAGGAAGGGCTAGCTATTGTTAATTCGCTAGTGCATTTTAGGTTCATAATTTACGGTTATCCCGTTAAGGTTCTTACTGACCATAAACCACTAACAGAGTTCTTTAAAGGCTTCAACCACAACCCTAAACGAACTCGGGGGCATTTGATCATTCAAGATTTTGGCGCAAGAATCGGGTATTTACCTGGGAAAGCAAATATCATTGCGGATGCATTATCACGCAACCCCGTGTCATCTTGTACGGAGCCTTTAGCTGAATTAATAGATATATCAACATCCATGCCTATTGTAAAAACAATATCTGAACAAGAAGATTTATGCTGGAGCGCTGAATTGTTACAGACTGAGCAAAGAAAAGATCAGAAAATAGAAACAATTATAAATGCTTTGAAAGGCAATCATAAAGAAAAGGAATATATAAAGTATAAGCAGCAGAATTATATAATCAAAGATAATATTCTGTGTAGGACTGTGACAAGGAAAACCCGCAATACACCACATGTAACTAACGACCAGGTAGAGTACCAATCTCACTTATTTCCACTGTCCTGAATTGGTTGCATTCAAATCCATTACATGGACACCCTGGGTTCTCATTAATGTCACAGAAAGCCAAATCATTGTTTTATTGGCATACAATGCTTACAGATATAAAAAGACACATAGCTAATTGTCGCACATGTCAGGAAAACAAAGGGCATACGAAAACACCTGTCAGCCTAGGAGCTTATCCTGTGCCCAATCAACCCTTTGAAAGAATACATTTAGATTTGTTAACAGGATTTTACGAGTCAGACAGAGGAAATAAGCACCTCTTAGTAATTATAGATGCTTTAACTCGATATACAGAACTAATAGCGCTTAAAACTAAAACTGCGATTGAATGCGCTAGGAAGTTTTACGAGTGTTACATTTGTAAACATGGAATTCCACACATGATAATCTCAGACTCGGGTGGTGAATTTAATAATCATTTTCTTACCTCATTGTGTGAATTCCTCAACATAAAGAAAATAAATACCATGATATATCACCCAGAGTCGAATGGGCTAGTGGAAAGAGCAAATAGGAAGATATTGAATATATTGAGGGTAACACTAGGGGGATCAGACCCCAACTGGGATATTGCAATACCGGCGGCACTGAGTACTCTGAATCATTCATATCATATATCAATTAAAATGTCACCGCATGAAGCATTGTATGGTACCCCAGTTAGAACGCCTTTCCATGTATTAACGCCTACAACTAATCTATCAAATCCTTTAAAAGAATGTATAAATGCAAGTATAAGTCGATATGATATCCTTCAAAAGAATTTAGAAGAATCACAAATCATAATGAAAAGGAATCATGATAAAACAGCGAAACCAACTAAAACATATACCGTGGGTGATAACATATATATTCAAATCAATGTACGAAAAGGGCTCAATTATAAACTAACACCTAAGTTTGAAGGCCCATTTAACATTTTGGAAACATTAACGGCCAATAGGTTTAGAGTTCAAAACGTATCCCAACCCACGGATGAGAGAATAGTACCATTGGCTCACATAAGAAATTAAAAAGAAAAGAGAGGAAAAGAAGTGAGGGAAAATTTTTTTTTATTTTATGTGATTAAAAGTTTTCTTTTTAATACAGGAGTAATTACATATATTTTTTCTCGTTACAGGTTTCCAGGATGAATTTTTTGTTTTTGGGAGTGATATTGTTCGCTCAGACATTTTTCTCGTGTGGGATGAGCTCTAAAACTAAAAGTATTTATTTTAAATATGGCAATATAGTTGAAAGACAAGAAGACATTTTTATTACATCAACCAACGTAATTGTAGAAGTGAATATGCAAGCCATTTTTCTTCAAGAGAATGATGTCACTAGCTTAAGAACCGCCATTTCAAGGTTTTCTGCATCATTGGATGAGTTGCATAGAAGACATTTTCATTTGACTACAGAGAGTTTGCTTGGATCAACATTAAAAGTTGCAGAGATGCTATCTGATGACTTGAAAAATAAGACTGGCGAGACAGGATCTTTGGCTTATGACCTTTTGATGTGGACTGTAGGACACGAACATAAAGAAAGACGGAATCTGTTTATTTATGCTGCATTAAGCATCTTTGGGTCTGTTGCAAGTTTAGGTTTAGGAATTTCCAATCGTCTTAAAATTAGTAATCAAAATAAGAAAATTGAGTTCTTGACTCATAAAGATGAATTGATTATGTCAGAACTAAGGAATCAGTTAGCTTCAATCAATAAAATTATGGATTTAGTAAATGAACATTCAAATAATATCGTTCAAATTATGGAAGTACAGGATTTGTTGGCAACATTAACGTATTATGATTCAAAGATAGATCACATACATAACAGAATTGCACATTTCATTGAGAAATCCAAGGATTATGTAGAAGCTATCACGTTAGCAACTAAAGGTGTATTGTCGCCCCATTTGTTGCCTATAGGTTACTTAAAGTTAATTCTGGAGAACGGAAGGGATAAACTAGGCTATGTTCCTTTGTTAGACGAACATAGGTTAGAATTTTATTACAGCCTAATTACAGTAAACGTAGATAATAAAAAAGATTATGATTACAATAGTTAATATTACATGTTTAAAACACATGACGTAATATGTCATGTTAGATGAAGGAGCTAGCCGTGGGACTTGCTGTAGTCATTCAAATCATAAACAGGACATACAATGCAAACCTCGACAATGTGACATTCTTCTTAAACGTCAACACATTGTCTCAGCGTGTGAAAGTTTGTGACGTCACCGGATGCAGGTGTCTTCCGAGTTTGTGACGAGTCTAATATAAACTAAGCATACGATATCTGTGATATCGATAAGTTAGTCAGTTCATATCTATACTTCACCAGAATTGGTCATCTGACCAACCCAGCTTCCTCCAGTGATGGAGATGTTTAACTCTGTTGTTTTTATAGAATAAATACTTTAAAGCTAATAAGATGTATTCTGTTATCCATTTACATACATCTGAAACAACACATACTCAATGTGTGCTTATAACAGTAGCACACCAATATATATACTACCTATGGAGTTATTCGGTCCTTTGTCTGGCCAGGCAGTACTACAATGGATCCTTCTCTCGGGTTACGGCATAATTTTCCTATGCCTACACATACACCAATTAGTCTGGCCTATTCTTTACATATTCTCCTCTGTCCCCATACACCTGGAAACAAAGACATTACCAAAACATTCATCTTTGCTCAATGGGTTAATTACCGCACTGTAAATGTCCAGTGGCTACTTCCCTCTTGCTATGGGTAGAAGTGACTCTTTAGCTAAAGTAGGCAGCTCTTCTAGGAGAAGGACACTCCAAAACCAAACCATTGCTCTCTAATGTTGGGTTGTGCCAAACCTCTGTACCATGGTCTTCCACTGCCTTGGGGTAAAATTCTCTCTTGCTTGAGGGTGCACTCGAGCCGGGTGCACCATTCTATCTTTTTTCTCTTCCCCTTGTTTATTCTTATAAGTTTTTATAGTTTATATAAGAAAAATATATTTTAATGAATTTATTGTTCTTAAAATATTTTAATTGCTCATTACTTCTCTCTTAGTTTAACCATTTCCTTATTTCCTTTCCTCTCTGTACTAATTTTCCCTGTTGGAGTCCTTGGGCTTATAGCATCCAGCTTTCCCAACTAGGGTTGTAGCTTAGCAAGCAATATTAATAATATACGGGTATATATGAAATAATGTGTATATCCATAACTTATTTGATATATATATATATATATATATATATATATATGTGTGTGTGTGTGTGTGTGTGCGTGTGTGTGTGTGTTTGGTTGCATGTGTGTATAAACAAAACACGTAGGCAACCATTGAGAGTGAATTATATGCCCAATTCTTGGAATATCGGTATGTAATAAAGCCGATATTCATTTCCATGGCCAGCATCTCTGTCTCTCTCTCTCTCTCTCTCTCTCTCTCTCTCTCTCTCTCTCTCTCGTCTGATAATGGTGAGGTAACGTTCTATGTTAAAAATCCCGTAAACCCCAGAGAAATTAAATTAGAAACCAAATATAAAGTGACGGCTTCAAATTTTAACACAATAGGAAAAATATGTCTATACTAGTAATATACAGGAGCTGTTTAGACAACTTGGACAAGAAGTGAACAATCAACTAGCTGGCCTAATGTGAGATTTCAATGCAGCAGTAAACTGGGACACTATGAATTCTAACTCATACACAGAGGGACGCAGGTTACTAGAATTTGTCAAAAAAGAATTCCTCCATCAGTTGGTTGATAAACCAACGAAGGGAAACAACACTAGATATTGAGCTAACAACAGAAGAAAATTTCGTATCTAATGTCTCGGTAGGTTAAAATATTGAAAAAACTGATCACAGAATAGTTAGGTTTCATGTAATTATTCCTCATCAAAGAGAAAGGAGAATTATAAATAAGCTATACTATAGACGGGGTAACTGGATACAACTGAAGGAATAAATCAAGAATTTAGAATATGACGAAACAGGAAACATAGATACACAATGGGACTCCTTTGTAGAAGCATATGAAGAGAAAAAGGCGAGATGTATACCGCATAGAAAAATCTTACCAAATGGAATTCCACAACCTAAATGGTTCAGCAGAGAAATAGCCAATGTAATAAGAAGCAGACTGGAAACATAAATCAATGGGTTCACAGCCTTCAATTCCTGAAATTTCCGAGCACAAAAGGTTGCGCAGAAACGTAGATAAACTAGTTAGAAATGCAAAGAAGAGAAAAGAGTGGCTTCAGCTAGTAAAGAAAACCTGAAAGAGTTATTTGCATGTGTAAACAGTAGAAAACCACTAAAAACATTAGCCCATTAAGAGACTCAGAGCAAAATCTTATAACAAATGATTTGGAAAAAGCCAAACTGACGAATGCATATTTCACAATAGTATTCACTAGGGAAGAATCAATGACCCTACCCGAACCAGCTATCAATTTTGAAGGGCCACAACCATTGTATAGAATTACCTTAACAGTGGAAGATATCAAAAAGAAAATAAAAGGACCAGGTCCAGATGATATTCATCCAAGAGAGATTACAAAACTATAAGAGATAACTCTACACTTTTACAAAATGTTCCGAAAGACAGGCAACGAAAGAAAGGCACCACAAGGATGGAAACTAGGCGATGTTCCCCCAATCTACAAGAAACGACCAGAAGAGGAGCCTGGTAGCTATAGACCTGTGTGTCTACCTTCAGTGCCTTGCAAATTTGTCATTCAATTATGATAGATTCAATAGTATAACATATAGAGAAAAGCAATCTTTTGATAGACAGCCAACATGCCTTAAGACCAAAGAGATCATGTATGACAAATCTGTTGGAAATTTTCAACATGTTTAGCATTAATGACAAAAGCAGGGCAATAGACATCACATACGTAGAATCTCAAAAGGCTTTTGACAAAGTTCCTCATATAAAAATTAACGGTTGAAATTAGAACACTAGGAATCATTGACGAGCCAGCTGAATGGATCGAAGATTGGCTACCAAACAGAAAACAGGGAGTTGTAATCAATGGAAAAGCTTCAGAATGGACACCTGTTACAAGGGGAGTACCTCGAGGATCCGTTCTTGGCCCACTACTATTTCTGATTTACATCAACGACATGGATTTAGGATTAAATAGTAGAATAGCCAAATCTGCCGACAATACTAAACTGGGCATAAATGCTGGAAAGTCCGAAGACATAGAAACCTTAAGAGAGGATCTACTCAAGTTAGGAGAGTAGTCCAAAAAATGGCAAATGCTTTTCAACTGTGGGAAATGCAAAGTTATGCACATAGGTTATAGTAACCCACAAAAAGATTACTCACTACTGAGTAATGAAATAGAAAGTGTGGACCAGGTGGAGAATCTCGGCCTTATTATCAGATAAAGGTTCGAAGTTCAACAAATAGAGCATAAAAGCCTAAGAGAGAGCACAAATAATAATAATAATAATAATAATAATAATAATAATAATAATAATAATAATAATAATAATAATAATAATATAGACACAGATGACCTACCTAGAGATCAGTGAGACACCACATTACTGGCATCTAAGAAGGGATCCCTATTTTTATGTTCTCGTAGACAACAAATTTGATCTACTGGTCCCCAAATTCCCTGCTACCCTTCGTTGGTATTCATTTACTACATACATTGAATACAATCCTTAAGTCTTCAAAACTTAATTTTTTTTTTATTCTAAAAATCATAATTCGAATACTAAATCTTCTAAATTAAATATTGTTACGTTTTTTCTTTCCAAAAAGATGTCTTAATCAATCGCTCGATCGTCTCTTAACTTCTTGGTAGCAAACTGGTTCTATTTCATTCAGTCATATTTTAAGATCATGTTATATTTATAGATTTAGCTCACCAGATTTTTTTTTCCCAGTAAATTGTTATTAATTCTTTTTTATATTTCAACGACTAGCACAGTAGAGTTAAACCAATGATCATTATTGCCATGTATTTTTTCCACTTCTCGTCAAAAACATCTATATATTTTAATTACTCAAATATTTTTCAATGGTGAATGTTATATTTTGCTTTTGCATCTATTATAACATCCTCCTTTTCTAACTAGGGTTGTATCTTAGCAAGTAATAATAATAATAATAATAATAATAATAATAATAATAATAATAATAATAATAATAATAATAATAATAATAATAATAATACACGTTTACCTCCTGATATGATTGACAGGAAGCATGGATCACATAGGATGAAAGAAAAAGCCCAGCTACTCAAGTAAGTCAATAATTAGCTGTTTCAAGCAAACCATTTAGCACTGCAACGAAGCAGGAAATACAGCGATCTTAACCAACTCTTCTGAGGAAAACACAAGGCATTGCCTCCAGCATCCCGAAGCAAAGGGAATAGAAGCCTTTCCCCGAGACTTAATTCCTCTGACGATCCTTTTCTGTCAGGCCCAAGCAACTGGGCTGCTCTGATTCTGGGCGCGAGTGAGCATCGGCCACTTACACAAATAGCCTATTACTTACAGCTGGCCTGAGAGTTCTGCTTTACGTGTAAATGTTGGACGATTGCCTCCGGGGTAGGCTGTATTAAATCTTAGATATCTCTCTCTCTCGCTCTCTCTCTCTTCATATTTTCTGTGACTTTAGAAATTTTTTGAAAATGTAATG
>NC_090729.1:68687649-68690149 GCF_036898095.1 Palaemon carinicauda | reverse complement strand
CACACCTTGAACTCTGCTTTGAAGAAGCTGCGGCCTAATGATGTCTCCGCACGAGATTTTGAGGGCTTCCGCGCAGACCAAGCTGAAGCTGATTCTGAAAATGCTGACAATCCTGATCATTACTCAATCTTAAGTTGCCGAGATCGTCACACTCGGAAACTTCATGGGTCTGGAAGTTGATGAGGCCGACACTGATGAGCTTATTGAGGAACACCAAGAGGAACTTATGACGGACGACTTGAAGGAGTTTGAGGCCATGCGAGGGAACATCGTCTAGGAAGAGTACAGCGGGAGGCGGAGGAGGAGGAGGAGGAGGACCTGTTGACAATGGCAGAAATTAAGGAGGGTCTAGATGGCTACTTTAAAATGGTGGATCTCGTAGAAAAGAGACACCCAGGTAAAATTCTCACAGGTCGTGCGCTTGATTACTGTAATGAGATTTGCCTGAGTTACTTCAGGAAGATTTTAAGAAGCAGGCAGAAACAAGCTTTTTTGGATGGTTATTCTAAAAAGAGGCCTTCAGTAGAAGCAGACCAAGCGCCAGCTAAAAAACAAAAGAAAAGTAGCAACAATGAAGAAAATACGTAGTGTAATTAAATTTAGAAAATGCAAAGCGTAAAGTAAAAAAAAAAAAAATTAGAAAGAGGAAAGAAAAAAAATTTGTTTATTTAATGTTTATCATAATATTAAGTGGTAATAATTCCTGCCATTTGTAAATGTTTCCTAAAATTAAGTGGTAATGTTTTCTGTCATTTACACACCTGTTTTGTAAAGTTAAGTGTTTATGTTTCTACCACTACTTAACGTTTTCCGCTGTTTTTCATCCTCCTTTACCGCCCCGCACTTCGCTCTCGAACATCGCCCCACTCCAAAGGTAAGGTTCCACATTTTTGGTACCGTAATTTCACTGTTTCCTCTAATTAAACACTTCTTTTATAGGTTATCAATGGTTGATTTATTATTAAACGATCAAAATACAGTACTTTTCATACATTTAGTACTGTTTAGTGGTGTGCATCCTTTTTATGATAATCTAATGTGGTGTTTTTCTAGGGTCTGAAACGAATTAGGCTATTTACATGTAAACTGCGACTTACAAAACGAAAAAATTCCTTATGAAAGCCACTACGAAAACAATTAATTTCGTGTTGTGAGGCATTACTGTAGATGTGAAGGGGTAACTATTGTTTATTTTCTATAGTGTCAAAGAGTTATTTTTTTTTATTAATTGTCAAAATTAAATATTTTCATATATTAATCTCTAGTGAAACAAGTGATTGTATTGTAAAATTCTGGAAGTGTCATTTTGTCGTAAGTCTAGGGTCTAGTTCGCATTTAAATTTTGAGTGATTTAGTTTTGATATTACTTTTGAATTGTTATTCTTATAGAGTATATATATATATATATATATATATATATATATATATATATATATATATATATATATACATACACACACACACACACACATATATATATATATATATATATATATATATATATATATATATATATATATATATATATATATATATATATATATATATATCACAAGCTCTTGTCTTTGTGTGATTTCGCCTGGGGCTCTGATCCCGAGGTCGTTAAGAAAATCCAGTCATTAATGTATCAAAAATATATATGGCTTATTTGAATATATATATATATATATATATATATATATATATATATATATATATATATCTCGATCACCAATAATTAATTCAATGTATGGCTCGTATCCCTGACTTGGAGATCTTTAGATATTCAGTGCTCATAAATATCAACGTCTGGTAGTTACATATTATTCTCAGAGCTCGGAGGTATTCTCGTGTGTATCAGATTTATGGAATATAACGCAGGTGAGTTTGGAGCTTGTGAGTTTACGTAATTTGCTAGTTGAAATAATATATATAACAAACAGTGGTTTCTAGTTCAATGCAGGGCAAAGGCCTCAGACATGTCAATTCTAGTTTTCTTCCCCACGATGACCTGTGCAGATTGGTGACGGTGGAAGACTTTAGTCTGACTGCTCACGGCAAACCAACTTAGTGTGGGTGGGCCTGACTAGTACAACTTTGCTGATCATGTTGTGAAAGAGTTTGTACAGTTGAATCAAAAGAGCGCTGACACTAAGGGGAAATCTTTTGTCAGATGTCTCAAATGTTCCCATGACAAAACAAGGAGTTAAGGGGCCCATACACGTTCAAAAAAAGCGTCAAAATTTTGCATCAAAATTCTGATGCAAAATTTGGATGCAAAATTTTGATGCATAATTGCCCACACACGTATAGGCGTTTTTCCCATCAAAATTCAGTATCGTCAAAATCTTCGACATGGATGCATCAGTGGCCATAGCACTAGTGTTGGCATTGGAGTCTGATAAACCTCATGGTAAACGTCGGAAATGGACATCAAAATAGATCTTTCATGTATAAACTATAAAAAGAGCCTTGTATCAGCCTGATCAACATAAATACATTCACTGGTAGTTTGAACTTT
>NC_090729.1:68680149-68682649 GCF_036898095.1 Palaemon carinicauda | reverse complement strand
ATCATAAATGAAGCTACTCACAGGTCTGGTAATTGCTTGGACCTCGTATACACTGACTCCCCTGGCGTTATAACTAGTAAGGTTGGTTCTCCAGTCGGGACATCTGATCATGCCTTGATTTCATTATTAGTGAAGACTGAGCAGCCTGTCCCTGATATATCATATTCTTGTAAAATTTATATGAAATCCCAAGCAGACTGGAATGGGATTTTACATGATCTTTTGTGCTTGAATTGGTCACAATTATATAATAGTGTAGATCCTGTTGTCCCTTTGAATGAGAATCTAGTCAACATAATTGATAGGCGTATCCCTTCTCGTGTGCTAAGGTACCGAGTGAAGGACAAACCGTGGTTCAATGATGATTGTAGACGTGCTTATTTGGAGAAACAGGAGGCCTATCATCTTTGGAAGGGTAACAGATCAGATTTGACCTGGAACAACTATACTCAGCTTCGAGCTTTTGCTCAGAGAGTTTATGCCTCAACTGAAAAGGAGTACAATTTAACCATAAAAGAAACACTTTCTGGTACAACTCAGGAACATAAATGGTGGTCTACCCTTAAATCTGCACTCTTTGGTGTAGATGCAACAGTTCCTCCTTTACTTAAACCCGATGGCTCAGTCACTCACTGTCCAAAGGAAAAGGCAACCCTTTTGGCTGATGTTTTTGACAGTAAACAGAGTAATGAAAAACTTGAACTTCCTCATTCCTGTTTTCCTGAGGCTAAACTAACTAGTTTAGCTTTTCGATCTCGTGAGATTAAAGTTCTGTTGATGGACCTTGATGCTTATGGAGGTGTAGACCCAAATGGTATTTTTCCTTTGTTTTTTATAAAGACAGCAGATTTCTTAGCTCCAAAGTTATCTGTTATTTTGCGCAAGTTAGCAAGAAGAGGAGCTTTTAGCACTAGTTGGAGAATTGGTAATGTTACTCCTCTATGTAAATGTGTTTGTGGTAACTCAAGTCCCACTGATTACCACCCAATTTCCATAACTCCCATATTATCTAAAGTTTTTGAACGTCTTCTGGCAAAACGTCTTAATAGGTTTGCTGAAGGTAATCATCTACTCCCTAGTTTGCAATTTGGTTTTCGTAAAGGCCTTGGAGCATGTAATGCCCTTCTTACAATCTCCAATGCAGTACAGAAATCCCTTGATTGTGGTCGGGAAGTTCGTATGATTGGCCTTGATTTTAGTGCTGCCTTTGACCGTGTTAATCATGAGGCCCTTGTTTTCAAACTGAAACAGTTGGGAGTGGGTGGGTCATTTCTTAGCATTATTATTGATTTTTTAAGTAATAGATCTCAAAGAGTTGTTGTTGATGGGCACCATAGTGATTATAGGAATGTGATATCCGGTGTTCCACAGGGTAGTGTTCTTGGCCCATTACTTTTCATACTATATACACATGACATGTGGTTTGGCCTAGAAAACAAGCTTGTTGCATATGCAGATGATGCTACTCTCTTTGCATCAATTCCATCCCCTGAATGTAGATCTAGGGTGGGTGAATCCCTTAATAGAGATTTAGCTAGAATTAGTGCATGGTGCAAATTATGGGGTATGAAGTTGAATCCTAACAAAACTCAAAGTATGATTGTAAGTAGGTCAAGGACGGTGGCTCCTCAACATCCGGATCTCAGTATTGATAATGTTTCTTTAAATATGTATGACTCTTTCAAAATTTTAGGTGTGATTCTCGACAGTAAATTTACTTTTGAGAAACATATAAGGTCTGTGTCTTCTTCAATTGCACAAAAAATAGGCTTATTGAGAAAGTCTTTCAAGATTTTCGGTGATCAATCTATTCTGAAGAAGTGTTTTAATTCTTTCATTCTACCTTTTTTTGAGTATTGTTCTCCTGTCTGGTCTTCAGCTGCTGATTCTCATCTTAATTTGTTGGACAGAAACTTACGGTCTATTAAATTTCTTATTCCTGATCTAGATATTAATCTCTGGCATCGTCGTTCAATTAGTTCATTATGCATGTTGCATAAGATTTTTCATAACTCTGACCATCCTTTACATTCAGATCTCCCTGGACAATTCTATCCTGTTCGTAATACTAGGCAGGCAGTTAATTCTAATAGCCAGGCCTTTTCCATCACGAGGCTCAATACTACGCAGTACTCTAGAAGTTTTATTCCAGCTGTTACCAAGTTGTGGAATGATCTTCCTAATCGGGTGGTTGAATCAGTAGAACTTCAAAAGTTCAAAGTTGGAGCAAATGCTTTTTTGTTGACCAGGCGGACTTGAGTCTTTTATAGTTTATTTATGACATATTTGTTTTTGATGTTGTTAATAGTTTATATATGACATGTCTGTTTTGACGTTGTTACTGTTTTTAGAATGATTTATTGTTAATTTGTTCTCTTCATTTATTTATTTCCTTATTTCCTTTCCTCACTGGGCTATTTTTCCCTGTTGGAGCCACTGGGCTTATAGCATCTTGCTTTTCCAACTAGGGTTGTAGCTTGGATAGTAATAATAATAATAA
>NC_090729.1:68622649-68672649 GCF_036898095.1 Palaemon carinicauda | reverse complement strand
CAATGCTTTCGCTAACAAAGACAGCCCTTTAGTCTCTTTGATTCGCAAAGGTTGGAGAAGGCTCCTCCCATTTTGTAGCAGTAGTAAGAAGAGCAAATCCTTGTCTGTTTTGTCATGGGAACACTAGAGATATCTGACGAAAGATTTCCTCTGAGTGTTGGCGTTCTTTTGATTCTAACTGTATATATATACATAGGTTCGTATCCTTCCACAAAAGCTTTGATTATTCTGTTACTGATTATAGTTAAAAGAAACACTTAAAAGCTTAGTAATTATTTATAACCACCTGCCTTTCTTGAGTTAATAAATAAATATTAGCTCACATTCTTTGGCCTCAAATAAACTCATAAAATCCCATGTCTTACACACACACCAAGAGGAAAGAACAGTGAGAGCTGAGAAAACAACATCAGAGCAGGTCACTTCCCATTGAGAGCGGTCTTGCCCTTTTCACTTCTGTCCAACTTCTGAAGTTTATTTTGCAACCATAAATCGTCGTCTCAACAGCCGGGGAAGACCTGATACCGACCTCCACACCAGACCTTTTATTCTCAATTTACGGGGCCTCGCTGTTTTCATTTAGCCAGCTAACTCCTCGATCTGGATTTTATTTTTTGTGGAGCGGGAAAAATATAGCTGGTGACTTGCAAGATATTTGGCTGGAGTGGAGGTTCAATTAGCGGATTATAGGTCTTCTTCTTTCGACCTTATTAAAATCCCCCCAAACCCCCTCACTCTCTCTCTCTCTCTCTCTCTCTCTCCTCTCTCTCTCTCTCTCTCTCTCTCTCTCTCTCTCTCTCTCTCTCTCTCTTCCCAACGAAGATTCCTAACACACACAAAAATCCAACAATTGGTTCGGTGATCTTTCCTTTCCTCTCCTAATAAGCTCTCTCTCTCTCTCTCTCTCTCTCTCTCTCTCTCTCTCTCTCTCTCTCTCTCTCTCTCTCTCTCTCTCTCTCCTCTCCCTCTCTCTCTCTCTCTCTCTCTCATTGCGGATGAGTGGCATTCTGCTAATTATATAAAAATTTTGGAGCTCAATGGGGTTTTCCTGAAAACTTTGTACCAGGTTTCAAGAAGTACTGGAAAATATAGACAACCAAGTAATATATTTTCAAATCTTTTGAATCTGATGCCACTACTGTAAATCACCTCCGCGCACACACACATACACTTATATATATATATATATATATATATATATATATATATATATATATATATATATATATATATATATATAGATATAGATATAGATATAGATATAGATATAGATATATATATATATATATATATATATATATATATATATATATATATATATATGTATATATATATATATATATATATATATATACATATATATATATGTATATATATATATGTATATATATATATATATATACATATATATATATGTATATATATATATGTATATATATATATATATATATATATATATATATATATATATATATATATACATATATATATATATACATAGAGTATATATATATATATCTATATATATTTATCTATCTATCTATCTATATAATATATATATATATATATATATATATATATATATATATATATATATATATAAAGGTACAGGAGATTAAAACATTGATTCTGCAATGGTCATCCATCGAAAGAGTAACAGGAGAAACAAAAGATACTATGAACCATCATAAGTATAAAAAATTGCTAATATATTATTCCTCTTTATCTGGTGCGATAAAAACAGACGGTCGTAATATAACAGGGAAAACAATAAAAGAAAATATACCTGTAGCTACATAACTCCGAAACACTTAAAATATAACTAAATCTGTAAAATCTAGCAACAAAGTCCAGCATGTCTCTGTGGACGCATGGCCATATTAAGCCTCTCGTTTTTGGCGTAATGAAACTTTGAATAATTATAACAAACTTCGATCATTAGTGGCAGATGTTGCCCGGGTTGACAGTGTTACCATAAACCTCTCTCTCTCTCTCTCTCTCTCTCTCTCTCTCTCTCTCTCTCTCTCTCTCTCTCTCTCTCCTTCTATAAACGAAGGCTAAATGTGATCACAATTGATATTAATATAATAATAATAATAATAATAATAATAATAATAATAATAATAATAATAATAATAATAATAATAATAATAATAATAATAATAATAATAATTAGATAAGTGCAAAATGTGACGGGTATTAACTTTGCAACTTGTAGTTTCCGTCGTTGAATGTCGCTCTCTATAACGCTAATTGTTTTTTTTCTTTAATAAAAGCAAGAAGTCACCTGAACTAAAGAAAATTTTGATTGGAAGGATTTGAAGTAAAACACATATAATTAAGTAAAACAATTGGATTATATAAATCCACCCAAAAATTATATATATATATATATATATATATATATATATATATATATATATATATATATGTGTGTGTGTGTGTGTGTGTGTGTGTGTGTGTGTAGAGAGAGAGAGAGAGAGAGAGAGAGAGAGAGAGAGAGAGAGAGAGAGAGAGAGAGAGATCTAACGGACTTTAACAATTATTTGCTTTCGATCTTGTAAAAACAACTGTTTTTCTCATCAATCCCAGAAATTTTCATTTGTATACGTGAATTATTCTAGGGACAATTTATTCCACCGCCAAAAACAACCATTCAACCCACACTAAAGTAAACTTTTGTTTTGGCTTTTCTATGGCAGATATCAACATGTAAATTGGCATGGACAAAGTAAATATCCATCCCATAGTTCCCTAACAATTTCATTTAGATATGTGAAATAATCTACGAGTAATTTACGGCGCCCCTGAAAATCGGCCTCCGCTGATGTTAAAAAATGGCTACTGTGACTTTTCTATGGTAAATATCAATACGAAAATTGATATGAATGTAGTTCACATAACACCAAATAAAAACCGTGAAAATCATTAAGATATCTGTAAAACTCTAGGAGTAGTTTACGGCTCCTCACTAATTTTTAAGCTAAAAGTCGTCACTTACGAACAAAAGTGACAGCCAGGGCATGCCTATATCAGGTATGAACATGAAAATTCGAAGGGTCAAAGCTTATGTATATATAAATAATCCCTTAAGGTGCTTCTCCTCCCACCGCCTCCGCTCCGAAATCTATGGTTAGGGAATTACTGGGCCACGGGTTGACTGGGGTATGGGTTGGGTGAGATTCGTTCGCGAAATTTTGGCATTTCTTATAAGGTCACTCAATTCGTTCGAGACAATAATAATAATAATAATAATAATAATAATAATAATAATAATACACTGACTGGTAATAGAATATCCGGAACTTTAACCTTTTAGAGTAGAAAGTCTTTACGTAAAACTGCACGAGTGTCAATGCAGTTAATTGCTTTGTTAGATGAAAAACGGCTAAGCAGATGTCTTCATACAAAGAATAGGTAGGGGGTGACTTTCAGGACAAGTAATGTTATACGCCTTTCTGGACAAGAGTAATCGAGTGACGACTCTCATGGCCAGAGTAATCGAGTGATGCCTTTCTGGGAAATAGTAACCGAGAGATGCCTTTCTCGGCAAGAGTATTAGAGTGACGCCTCTCAGGGCCAGAGTAACTGACTTATGCCTTTCTAGACAATAGTAACCGACTTAAGCCTCTCTGGGCCACGGTAACTGAGTGATGCTTTTTGTGGCAACAGTAACCTTGGGACGCCTTTTTGGCACAAGTAACTGAGTGACGGCTCTCAGGGTCAGAGCAACCGAGTGACGCCTTTCGGGGGCAAGAGTAGCCGAGTGATGCCTCTCAAGGCCAGAGCGACCAAATAATGTCTTTCTGGGCATGAGTACTTTTTACTTTCTAAGCAAGAGTAACTGAGAGAGGCCTCCCAAGGCCATAGTAACCAAGTGATGCCTTTCTGGGGAAGAGTAGCAGACTTATGCCTCTCAGGCCAGAGTACCTGAGTGACGCCTCTCAGGGTTAGAGTAACCGAGTGATGCCTTTTCGGACAAGGGTAACCGACTAACGCCTCTCAGGGCCAGAGTAATCAAGTGATGCCTTTCGGGGGAAGAGTAACTGACTTACGCCTCTCACGGCCAGAGTAATCGAGTGACGCCTCTCAGGGCTAGAGTAATTGAGTGATGCCTTTTTGGACAAAGGTAACCGACTAATGCCTCTCAGGGCCAGAGTAACCAAGTAATGCCTTTCTGGAGAAGAGTAACTGACTTACGCCTCTCAGGGCCAGAGTAACCGAATGACGCCTCTCAAGGCTAGAATAACCGAGTGATGCCCTTTTGGACAAGGGTAACCGACTAACGCCTCTCAGGGCCAGAGTAACTGAGTGATGCCTTTCTGGGGAAAAGTAACAAACTTAAGCCTCTCATGGCCAGAGTAACCGAGTGACGCCTCTCAGGGCTAGAGTAATTGAGTGATGTCTTTTTGGACAAAGGTAACCGACTAATGCCTTTCAGGGCCAGAGTAACCAAGTAATGCCTTTCTGGGGAAGAGTAACTGTCTTACGCCTCTCAGAGCCAGAGTAACTGAGTGACGTCTCTCAGGGCTAGAATAACCGAGAGATGCCGTTTTGAACAAGGGTAACCAACTAACGCCTCTCAGGGCCAGAGTAACCGAGTGATGCCTTTCTAGGGAAAAGTAACTGACTTACGCCTCTCATGGCCAGAGTAACCGAGTGACTCCTCTCAGGGCTAGATTAATCAAGTGATGCCTTTCTGGACAAGAGTAATCGACTAACGCCTCTCAGGACCAGAGTAACCGAGTGATGCCTTTCAGGGGCAAGATTAGCCGAGTGTTTCCTTTCGGGGGCAAGAGTAGATGATTGATTCCTCTCAGGGCCAGAGTAACTGAGTGACGCCTTTCAGGGGCAATAGTAACCGAGTGACGCCTTTCAGGGCCAGAGTAACCGAGTGACACCTTTCAGGGGAAGAGTAGCCGAGTGATGCCTCTCAAGGCCAGATTAACCGAGTGATGCCTTTCTGGGCAAGATTACCTGATTGATAGCAAGTGTTACCTTTCTGGGCAAGAGTCACTGAGTGATAACTTTATGGGCAAAAGTGATCCAGTGATGCCTCTCTGGCCAAGAATATTCAAGTGATGCTTTTCAGGGCAGGAGTAATCAAGTGATGCCTTTCCTAGCATGAGTACTCGAGTGATAACTTTCTGGTCAAGAGTGACTAAGTGAAGCATCTCAGGGACAGAGTAACCAAGTGATGTCTTTCTGGCAAGAGTAACCAAGAGATACCTTTCTGGGCAAGAGTAACTGAGTGACGACTCTCAGGGCCAGAGTAACTGAGTGATGCCTCTCAGGGCCAGAGTTATTGAATGACACCTTTTGGGGGCATGAGTAACCGAGTGATGAATATCTGGGGAAGAATAACCGTGTGATGCCTTTGTGGCAAGAGTAACTGAGTGATACTTTTCTGGGCAAGAGTTACAGAGAAAGGCCTCTCAGGGCAAGAGTAAAAGAGTGATTCATTTCTGGAGATAGTAACCAAGTGATACCTTTCTGGGCAAGAGTAACCAAGTGACACCTTTCGGGGGCAAGAGTGACTGATTGATAACTTTCTGGGAAAGAGTAACTAAATGACGCCTCTAATGACCAGAGTAACCGAGTAATACCTTTCGAGGGCAACAGTAACTGAGCAATAACTTTCTGGGCAAGAGTAACCAAATAACGCCTTTAATGGTCAGAGTAATCGAGTAACACCGTTCGGTGCAAGAGTAACTGAGCGATAACTTTCTGGGCAAGAGTAGCCAAATGACACTTTGCAGGGCCAAAGTAACTGAGTGATTCTTTTCTGGACAAGATTAACCGAGTGATACCTTTCTGGGAAAGAGTAACTGAGTGACGCTTCTCAGGTCCAGAGCATCCAAGTACCGCCTTTCGTGGCAATAGTAACCGAGTGACACCTCTCAGGGCCAGAGTAACCAGTAATGCCTTTCTGGACAAGAGTAACTGAGAGACGCCTTACAAGGCCAATGTAACCGATTGATAACTTTCCGGGCAAAAGTTACCGAGAGAAGCTTCTCGGGGGCACAGTAACCAAGTAATATCTTTCTGGCAAGACTAACTGAGTGACTCTCCTTAAGGCCAGATTAACCTAGTGATGCCTTTTGGGGCAATAGTAACTGAGTGACACCTCTCAAGGCCAGAGTAACTGAGTGATGACTTTCTGGACAAGAGTAACAGAGAGACACCTCTCAGGGCCACAGTAACCGAGTGATACCTTTCTGGGCAAGAGTAACTGAAAGATGCCTCTCAGGGCCAAAGTGACCCGTAATTGAGTGATACCTTCCTGGCCAAGAGTAACTAAGAGACGCCTCTCAGGGCCAGAGTAACCAATTGATGCCTTTCTGGGAAAGAGTACCTGAGTAACGCTTCTCAGGGCAAGAGTAACCAAGTGATACCTTTTTAGGGAAGAGTAATTAAGTGATACCTCTCAGGGCCAGAGAAACCGACTGACTCCTTTCGGAGTAAAAGAAACCGAGTGACACCTCTTAGGGCCAGAGTAACCAGGTGATGCCTTTGTGGACAAGAGTAAGAGAGAGATGTCTCTCAGAGCCAGAGTAAATGAGTGATGCCATCCTGGGCAATTGTAACTGAGAGACACCTCTCAGGGCCAGAATAACCGAGTGATACCTTTCTGAGCAATAATAACCGAGTGATGCCTTTCAGCACCAGAATAACCGAGTAACACCTTTTGGGGAAAGAGTAGCTGACTGATGCCTCTCATGGCTAGAGTAACTGAGTGACGCCTTTCTGGGTAAGAGTAACCGAGTGATGCCCTTCAGGGCCAGAGTGACCCAGTGACACCTTTCGGGGAAATAGTAATCAAGTAATGCCTTTCAGGGCCAGAATAACCTAGTGATGCCTTTCTGGGTAAGAGAAACCGAGTGACACCTCTCAGGGCCAGAGTAACCGAGTGATGCTTTTCTGGGTAAGAGTAACCATGTGATGCATATCAAGGCCGGAGTAACAGAGTGATGCCTTTCTGGGCAAGAATAACCGAGTGACGCCTTTCGTGGCCAGAGTAACTGACTTACGTCTATCAAGGCCAGAGTAACAGAGTGATGCCTTTCTGGGTCCAAGTAACCGAGTCTTTCAGGACACAAGTATCTGAGTGACACCTTACAGGGCAAGAGTAATGAAGCAAAATTAGTGGTAACTAGTTTTTTATAAATTTACCAACCAGCACCAAAATGTAACTGTCTTCGGTAGACATCAATAATACAAAATAGAAATATTAGAATTGCAATAAATGGAAGATGTATAATTATTTTTTTGGTTTGCTGGGTGCAGTGAAAGCAAAGCTTAAACGAGTTTTTTCGATTTATTCAACTATTTTCACGACTTCTTGAAAAGAGGTTTATTACTGGAGGGTTTGAAATGTTGAGGATAGAATCAAATTCTAGTTATATCTAGGTCTGTCAGATTTATCAACTTTGGAGAAGAAAGTTCATGACGTATTTTTAGACAACGTTTTGGTTGTCTATCTGTTTGTACAGGTATGGAAAAATTAAAAATAGGGGAACAACTTTCAGAATGAATGTTTGGTTATAAAATCTGATTTAAACAGTGTTATCTGTTATCAGTTCTATAGGTTACATTTATTAATGGAAACGAAATAAAATTTTTACTGTCCAGTAATACAAGTAAACAAAAGGGTATTGAAAATAGGAAGTTCATCTTGTAAGGCGTTTTCGTGGTAATGTATTAAGTTAAAGAAGAGGATTTTCATTTATGTGTTTTGTTTTAATCATACATGAGTGGAGGTACCTTAACGTGATGAAAGGGTTTCTGTATCACTATGATCAACAAATCTGTACTAGTCAGGGCCACCCATACTAGGTTGGTTTCCTGTGAGCGATCATACAAAAGTTTCCCATCATCAACAATCCGTAGGTGATGAAAACTGGCCAAACTCTAGTCATGAACAAAGACATGTGTGAGGCCTTTGTACTGAGTGGACTGGAAATGGCTGCATTTCTTGATGTTATTGATATAAAATTATCGTGTTTATATTTGGCAGTTTATAGGCAACATATAATCTCAGGAACTTTATTAAATGTCCTACTTTATTTTCCATATTACCAGACATATAAGGAATAGAAAGATAACTTCTCTCTCTTAAACACGCAGTACATGATTGAAAAAAAAGCATTAGCTTCTATAGAATTTAGATAAAGCTAATGCGGTCAAAATTATACGAGGAGCTGATTTAATATTTCAATGTATCATACCTAGGAGCTACCATAAAAGGAACAAAATAAAGAATTCTCCCTCCCTTAAAAATATGGACTATGTGATTTAAAAAAAAAAAAAATAGCTTCAAGAGATATAAAAAATTAAACATGACGCGGACTAAATAAAACGAGGAATTAATTTCATCTTTCAAAGTATTAGACCTAGAAACTACAGCAAAAGGAATATAATAAAAATATGGAATACATAACTGAAAACAAAACATCAATTTGTAGCGAATTTGGATACAAAAGATGACGCCGACAAATTCGCCGAGGTACATTCATGCCTCTGATAAGTCGTCAGGAGACCCCGACTAACAAAGCGTTATTGTGGAAAAGTAAATACAACTGAGCAATTTACACCAATAAGTAATGACCTCAATAAACCGAGGGGTAATAGCAATGAATTGGGCTAAATGTATATCTAGTGGGAGGCATTTATCTGGGGCTGTCAGAAGGGGTCCTCCGACGTCACTGTTTTATCTGATGCAATGTTTGTTCGACATCGCCTAATGTTGCATTACTTGGACAGATAAACGAAAATAGATAATCAATGATATGTTATTACATTTCTGTAAGTTTCTATGTTAATGTATTTTAAGAAAGGGGAGATTGTTCTCAGAATTTAGTGTTAAAATGTTTTGTATAGTTTTTAATTCAGAAAATTATACAAATAATTCTGATTATAAATGAAATGATTTCATTAAGATTCACTTGTTTATGTAGGACTCCACAACCAGATTTTTTTTGAGGAAAAGTACAAATCTATTCTTTTTCCTTAATTTAGTCATCTCCCAGATAAACATATGTTTTAATGTCATTTGTTAATCAGACTTCCCCAACTACTATTTCAAACTCAAATAATATTTATTATGAAATTGTCTATATATACTTTATAAATCTTACAAAACGCTAATCATATCAAAGTAAGTGGATGGGCAAGTTTCAGAATCTGTAATCATATAAATTTTTTTTTTCTCCAAAAACTGCTGTATTATATCCTGCATCCTTTGGACAATCAAATGTAATCATAAGTAAAGTAACGGTCATTATCGTGGTGAAAACATCACTTTTAAAGCAGAGCTTCACAAGATCATTCTTGTTCAGAAACCTTCATGCTTTTCAGTCGATTTTAGAAAGCATTAAATGAATATAAAGATTCCATGAGCAAAATTTCATTTCTTGTTCTGCGAGCGAAAAAAACACGAATTTTCCTAGTCAAAATTTCTCTGAGAATTCTGTCCTTTTGTGATGGCCAGAATTTAGTCTTCATGGAATCTTTGGGGAATCTCGTCTTCATATGAGACTCGGCTCTTCATGGTTGACGTGTTTTGCGCTCCAAAGAAATTTCGAGAGGATGGATTGCATATCACGGATGTGCGATGGGGAAATATTGAATTTAAATGGGTGAAACTTCGAAAAGACTGTTTATGCTATTTCGGACTGAATAAATCTTTCATATTTTATTTGGCTAAGTAAGTGAAAGATTGATAATGAATATACAGATAATATATATATGTATGTAAAATTCATATCATGAACATAACAAACACCCTTGAAGCTAATCAAAATATTATCAATGCCTGGTTGAATAAAGATAAGGAAGTAACTTAAATAGTTTATGTATGTAATAATAACATTCAGGTTATATAAAAAGTATTCTAGAACGATGCAACTAAAAAAAAAAAAAAAAAAAAAAAAAAAAAAAAAATTCTTTACTATACCTGTGATGTAACGTTCATGTTTAGCGGGGGACTCAGACCAGACGAAATGGATCGTTTATATTTTGGAAGAGGGATCCAGATTAGTCCTTTCCTTTGAATATGTTACAGAGAGAGAGAGAGAGAGAGAGAGAGAGAGAGAGAGAGAGAGAGAGAGAGAGAGAGAGAGAGAAATACAAAATATCAAGAACGTTGAAATGAGAAAAATAAATTTCTTTTTTTTCATCAGGCCTTCGTATCCGTCCACTAAAAATAGTCTCCTTTTTAAATTCAAAATACTTGAATATTTGTTTCTCATATACCGCGGTATCTTCATAAACATGCTTTTTTTTTAAGCGTATTGATTCTAGAAGCACAAGTCTATCATTCCTGCTATTCTATCTGCAGTCGACGTAGTTGCCTCTCTTCAGCTGAACATTTGGGATCCCAAAATATTCAGGTGACTGATAACAAAAATCAATGCGAAGGAAACTTACGGTTTGAAAGTTCTGTTTTCGGTCTTGAAAACTAATAATGATACCAGAAGGTGCAGAGTTCTATATAGAGAACATTTAAGATATTTACGTACAGAAATATACTTCATAATTATTGTATATTGCTTAAAATGTTTGCTTTACCCTTTTCTTTTTTAAGACAAGGCCTGTCATTCACCAAATGTAATACGTTTTAGACAAAATCAATGTTGTTTAGGCTGTAGTCACATTTACTACGACCTAGTTACTTGAAAAAAAAAAAAAATAAAATAATAGTAATAATAATAATAATTTTGATTATTATTATTATTATTATTATTATTATTATTATTATTATTATTATTATTATTATTATTATTATTATTATTATAAGCAAGCTATATCCTTAGTAGGAACAGCATGTTGCTACCAGACCATGGTTCCAATAGGGAAAAAATTCCATTACTGAAAAAAAGCCCAGATAAGCAAAGAATACAATAAAAAGAGTATCAATCTTATAAAATGATAATCATAACTATAGGAAGATAACTATATATATATATATATATATATATATATAGAGAGAGAGAGAGAGAGAGAGAGAGAGAGAGAGAGAGAGAGAGAGAGAGAGAGAGAGAGAGAGAGAGAGAGAGACGGTATTGATGATTTTGAAAATGATCTTCGAAGATAAAGATAACGAAAATGGTAAGGACAAAGCAACATCTTTAACCTTAAGGTATCCTTCTCGCGACAATCAAGTCAGCCCAGTACAGCGTTAAGAAAAAAAAAGAACGAAAAAAAAGGAAAATAACTCACCAGTGTACCATCAAGCAAGAAAATTATACCCCAAGACAGTGGAAGGCTATGATCCTGCGTCTACGCACTATCCATGTCTAGAGTACATTAGTTTGATTCCAAAATGTCATTTTCCTAAAAGAGCTGCTTGTCATAGCTAACGTATCTCTTCTACCCTTAGCATGTGGGCAAATACCAGTTACCAAAAAAGTGAGTGTGTATGGTGTATTATCCTTAGTGATGTCAGATATATCAATGAAAAGGAGAATGTGTATGGAATATGCCAGACTATTCAATGTAAGTGTATGCAAAGAAAAGAGGCGAACCTGCAGGATTCAACATCAAGCTGTCTGGCTATTCCTTAGGTTTGGTTAGGCGTTAAAGGATCATAAAACTCTTTTGCAATATTATCTCAACAGGTGGCTGGTGCCTTGACCATCCTACTACCTAAAAGAAAAGTAGAACTGTTTCAAAATAATAATTCTCCTCCAGGCTGACCTCAAGGTTGCATAAGAATTCTTGATGAATTCCAGGAAAAATCTGTCGAAGTTGCATTGAACAAACCTGAAATTTTCCCTACACAGCGATGGATGTTAGACAAGAAAAACTCTTTATTGTAGAATATCTCTATTTCATTGAAAGATAATAAAAGCAGACTGGTCAGATGTCAAAATGGAAATATGTGGAGCGGTTGAAAGCAAATGTCCGGGAGAGATTCGATGGAGTGTAAACGCGCAGTTGCTAACTGGGCTGCCATGAAAATCTTTTTATTGCTATCACACACATATTCCTCACTAGCCGACAATAATTTAATGGGTCTTTCCTGATTTCCCAATAATAGGGAATAAATAAATTCAAGGGGAAACTTTCTATTTTTATAATTATATTAAGCTATCATCGGATATTTTACGATTATATCGTGAATTTTGTTTTATATACCAGACATAGGGAACTTTTGATTAATATTAAAAAATCTTTTAATAATTTGAATTGTATAGTATATATGTAAAAAAAAAAAAAAAACTAGAAATTACCGTAAATAATTCTGTAGTCAATGCATACCTTCTTAATTGCAAAATATTCCAAGGGTCATTGCCAATTAGTAAATCCTTTCCAATTAATTATGGAGAGAAATTGCCGGATTCCTATTCAGGTTCCTTAGAATTATACATCTTTAAACTAAAAAAAAATTTTTTTTTTAAAACATATTAATATGTTAAATTATAAGGTAATGAAAAATCGGAAGAAAATATAGTGGCAAATATAATCTTTGTTAAATGGGTGAAGATAATAAATTTCTTAACAAATAAACGGATAGATTGTCAATATATTCGTTTGATTAATTTGGTAAATTCGTACGAATAACAATTCATTATTTGATAAAAGCCGATTTTTTTTTTTCGAATTTTCTGTCGCTTATTAATGAAAGCATATGCAATTAGAGAGGGAATTTAAGGCGTTAATCCCTTAACTATGAGGTTCAAAATCCATATTATTCAGTCACTGTAGATGAATTAGTAGCCATGTAACTCTACGATTTACAATTAACGGAAATTAGTTAATTAGGCAGTCGCGACTGGTAGCACAATGACTGACACACAATGTCGCTAGTGAACAGCAATGAAGTTGGTGACTGGTTACAGTATAAGGTAAACTTCATATTTGTGCAACCAAGATACTGATCATATGCAACCAGTCAGCATCCAGTCTGCGACTACACTTTTGGCTGGTCGCACACTAACACTTAATGGTCGCAGATTGACACTTGAAGGTAGCTAGTGGATGGCAATGAAGTTAACAACTGGTTACAGTTTTAAATAAAAGTCATACTTGTGCGATCAAGAGGATGATCATATGCAACCAATCGGTATCAAGTCTTCAACTAAATATTTGACTGGTTGCACGCTGACACTCAGTGGTGGCATGGAATGGAAATGAAGTTGGCGAATGGTTACAGTATTAGGTAGACTTCATAGTTGTACAACCAAGATACTGATCATATGCAATCAGTCAGCATCAAATTTGCAACTGCATTTGCGACTGATCACAGACTGAAACTGATTAGTCGCTAGTGGATGGCAATGAAATTGGCAACCGCTTACAGTTTTAAGTAAAGCTCATAGTTGTGCAACCAAAATGCTGATCATATGCAATCAGTCAGCTTTAAGTCTGCGGCTACTTTTGCGACTGATCACAGACTGAAACTGATTATTCGCTATTGGATGGCAATGAAGTTGGCAACCACTTTCAGTTTTAAGTAAACCTCATAGTTGTGCAACCAGAATGCTGATCCTATGCAATCAGTCAGCATCAAGTTTGCGACTACAATTGCGACTGGTCACTGACTGACACTGATTAGTTGCTAGTGGATGACAATGACGTTGGCAACTGCTAACAGTTTTAAGCAAACTTCATAGTTGTAAAACCAAAAAGCTGATCATATGCAACCAATCATCATCAAGTCTCCGACTACATTTGCGACTGGTTGCAGACTGAAACTGATTAGTTGCTAGTGGATGGCAATGAAGTTGGCAACTGGTTACAGTTTTAAGTATACTTCATAGTTGTGCAACCAAGATGCTGATCATAAGAAACCAGTCAGCATCAAGTCTGCAATTACACTTGCGATTGGTCACAGACTGACACTCACTGGTCGCTAGTGGATGGCAATGAATTTGGCAAATGGTTACAGTTTTAAGTAATCTTCATAGTTGTGCAACCAAGATGCTGATCATATGCAAACCAGTCAGGACTGTATTTCACACTAATCGCAGACTGACAATAATTAGCCGCCCGTGGCTGGCAATGAAGTTGGCAGTTGGTTACAGTTTTAAGTTAACTTCATAGTTGTGCGACCAAGATGCTGATCAAACGCAACCAGTTAGCATCCAGTCTGAGACTACATTTGCGACTGGTCACATACTGACACTGATTAGTCGCTAGTGGATGGCAATGAAGTTGGCAACTGTTTACAGTTTTAAGTAAACCTCATAGTTGTGCAACCAAGATGCTAATCATATGCAAACCAGTCAGTGACTACATTTCCAACTAGTCGCAGACTGACACTGATTAGTCGCTCGTAGATGGCAATGAAGTTGGCAACTGGTTACAGTTTTAAGTTAACTTCATAGGTGTGCGACCAAGATGTTGATCAAACGCAACCAGTTAGCATCCAGTGTACGACTACATTTGTGACTGGTCACAGACTGACACTGATTAGTCACCAGTGGTTGGAAATGAAGTTGGCAACTGCTTACAGTTTTAAGTAAACCTTATAGTTGTGGAACCAAGATGCTGATCATACTTCACTTTTCTTTACTTTGATGGCTGCTTTTCCGGTCCCATACAGCAGGAGAACCCTAATCTCTACAGGACCTCCGCTATTGCTTTACCTTGTTCGTTCAAGGTATTTATCGTTTCAGATCATATATTGTTCATTTACTGTTAGATTGTCACTGCTGTATTATTTTTCAAATATGAAAGTCTTCAGTTTCCTCTTGTAAGCCTTAATGTCTTCAATCTTTCGAAGGTTCCGTAGGAGCTTATTATATATTCTCGGGGCCGCATATTTAAAGGCTCTAGAGCCTAAAGTAGACATATATCTAGGTTCCAGCAGTTTGAAACCATCTGTAACTATTCTCGTGTCGACACGATTTGTTGGCTGCGCAATATGTAGCAATTCTTTTAAATATTTTGGACGACCAGTTCTGATAAGTTGTTGGGTTATTGTACATATATTAAATTCAATTCTCGGTTTAATCGACAGCCGGTGTTAATCGATTAGTATAGGGGCGATCCTATCTCTAGGTAGGACACCTTTTATCGGTCTTACTCCTCTGTCTATTATGTTTTGTAATTTCTTGAGTTGCACTTTTGGTAAATTGTAATATATAGAGTTGCAGTAGTCAATCCTGGTAATAACACAGTTTATCACAAGTTTCTTTACGGAATTTTCGCCAGGTACTTTTCTATAAATGGGATATTTCTTAGATGATAACCAGCCGTTTTTATTACATTATTTATTTGGGCATTTAGAGACAGGTTACAGTCAAGAAATACATCTAGATCTCGAACTTTACTAGATATGGCACAGAGTCATTATTTAATTCATTTGAATATAACCCAAGTTTCTTATGTTTCTATTACCACCACCATGAATTTAGTTTTGTTCTCATTTGATTTTAGTTGTTTAAATGTCATCTATTCTCTAACACTATCTAGGATTCGGTTTAGAGTTTCAGTTGTGTCATGTATATTATTTATGGAGAAGTAAAATTGTGTCATCTGCAAATAGTTTGGACTTCACGCCATACCTTTGTAGCATTTTCGATAGACCAATAGTATAGATACAGAATAAGATTGGGCCAAGTACAGTCCCCTGGGGTACCCCTCTGCTTAAGGGTTCATAATATGAATAAGAGTTTCCAATTTGTACACAGTAATTTCTACCATCTAAGTAGTCTTTTAGGTATTCGAAGGCTTGATCTTCAACGTCGATGGACCATAGATCATTTAGTAGCAGTTCATGTACAACTGTATCAAAAGCAGCACTAAGATCGAGCAATTTTAAGACACCACATTTATTTCCATCCATCATTTCTAGCGTATCATTTACAACAGATCTGATGGGTGTCTCCGTAGAGTATAGTTTTCTGTAAGCAGATTGGTTGTCAGGCAAAGCTTCTATTACTTCTATGTGACTGACTAGTTGTTCAAGAATTACATATTCAAGCACTTTTGAGACAAAGGATTGATTTAAAATAGGTCTATATGAGCTTAATTTCTGGTAATCCAGTTCATTTTTTCAGAACTGGTGTGACTATAACCATTTTCACAGATTTAGGAAACTTACATTCATTAATGCTTGGATTTGCTATTTTCATTATTACTTCGGCTAGACTATAAAAGTCTCTCTCTCCAATTACTTCAGATATTGGCATACGATCGATCGCGCAGTTTGTTTTCTTTGCTCTCATGATAATTCTGGTGATGTCATCTAGTGTTATGTTGTTAAACAGTATTAATTTTGTCTGTGCCTGGTGTATCATTAATCTGATGCTGAGTATTTACAAATGACCTGGTTATATTTTCAATTTTGTTTTTAAAGAATACTAAAAAATTATTTGCTAGTTACTGGTCACTGTATCCATCAGGTAGCTTCTTTTCTTTTACATTTCCCATTATACCATTCAGGAGACGATATAAATTATTTATCTCTCTTCCTGCTTCGAGGATCATTCTCTTATAGTATCCGTTTTTTTCCTTCTTAGTAGGTAGTTATATTGACACGCAGCAGTTTTGTCTTCTACCCAAGTACTTTCAGTTTTTAACCTATTCCACATTCTTTCTTTAAGTCTTTTTTTTCCCACTTTTTTACTAAAGTCTCTCCATCAAACCAAGGAGATTGGTCTATTACAGTTATAGACTATTCCATCGGTGGGCATATGGTATCATATTCACTTTTACTCACTTTATCATAAGCAGCAGTCACCATCAAGTCTTCGACTACATTTGCGACTGGTCGCATACTGAAACTGATTAGTCGCTAGTGGATGGCAATGAAATTGGCAACTACAGTTTTAAGTATACTTCATAATTGTGCAACCAGGATTCTGATTATATGCAACCCGTCAGCATCAAGTCTGCGATTACATTTGTGACTAGTCGTACACTGACTCTCACTGGTTGCTAGTGGGCACCAATGAAGTTGAAGACAGGTTAAAGTTTTACGTAAACTCCAGAGATGTGTGCCCTAAATGTTGATCATATACAACCAGTCAGCATCATGTCTACTACTAAATTTTTGACTGGTGTAGATTAACACTGATTAGTCGCTAGTGGATGACAATGAAGTTGTCAAGTAGTTACAGTTTTAATTATACTTCATATTTCATAGCTGTGCAGCCAAGAAGCTAATCATATGCTTCCATTCAGAATCTAGCCTGTGACTACATTTGCCACTGGTCGAAGACTGACACTCACTGGTCGCCAATGGACAGCATTGAAGTTGGCAACTGGTAACAATTTTAAGTAAACTTCATAGTTGTGCAACCAAGATGCTGATCATATGCAACCAGTCAGCATCACTTCTGCAACTACATTTACGACTGGTCGCAGACTGACTCTTACTGGTCGCTAGAGGACGGGAATGAAGATGGTAACCGGTTATAGTTTTAAGTAAACTTCAGAGTTGTGTAACCAAGAGGCTGATCATATGCAACCAGTAAGCATTAAATCTGTGACTAGATTTTGCTACTGGTCGCAGACTGACACTGATTAGTCGCTCGTGGATGGCAATGAAGTTGGCAGATGGTTACAGTTTTAAGTAAACTTCATAGTTGTGCGACCAAGATGCTGATCAAATGCAACCAGTAAGCAGCCAGTCTGTGACTGCATTTGTTACTGAACACAGACTGACACTGATTAGTCGCTAGTGGATGGCAATGAAGTTGGCAACTGTTTACAGTTTTAAGTAAACCTCATAGTTGTGCAACTAAGATGCTGATCATAAGCAACCAGTTACCATCAAGTCTCCGAGTACATTTGCGACTGGTCGCAGACTGAAGCTGATTAGTCGCTAGTGGATGGCAATGAAGTTGGCAACTTGTTACAGTTTTAAGTATACTTCATAGTTGTACAACCAAGATGCAACAAGTCAGCATCAAGTCTGCGAATACATTTGCGACTGGTAGCACACTGACTCTCACCGGTCGCTAGTAAGCGGAAGTGAAGTTAAAGACTGGTTAAAGTTTTAAGTAAACTCCAGAGTTGTGCGCCCAAGATGCTGATCATATACAACCAGTCAACATCAAGTCTGCTATTCAACTTTTGATTGGTGCAGACTGACACTAATTAGTCACTAGTGGATGGCAATGACGCTGTCAAGTAGTTACAGTTTTAAGTATACCTCATACTTCATAGCTGTGCAGCCAAGAAGTTGATCATATGCTTCCCCTCAGCATCTAGTCTGAGACTAGATTTGCGACTGGTCGCAGACTGACTCTCACTGGTCGCTAGTGGACGGGAATGAAGATGGCAACTGGTTACAGTTTTAAGTAAACTTCAGAGTTGTGTAACCAAGAAGCAGATCATGTGCGACCAGTAAGCATCAAGTCGGTGACTAGATTTTGCTACTGGTCGCAGACTGACACTGATTAGTCGCTCGTGGATGGCTATGAAGTTGCCAGATGGTTACAGTTTTAAGTAAACTTCATAGTTGTGCGACCAAATGCTGATCAAACGCAACCAGTTAGCATCCAGTCTGCAACTACATTTGCGACTGGTCACAGACTGAAACTGATTAGTCACTAGTGGATGACAATGAAATTGGCAACTTGTTACAGTTTTAAGTATATTTCATAGCTGTGCTACCAATAAGCTAATCATATGCTTCCAGTTCCCATCAAGTCTGCGACTACATTTGCGACTGTTAGCAGACTGACACACTCTGGTCACTAGTGGACAGCCATGAAGTTGGCAACTGGTTACAGTTTTAAGTAAACTTCATAGTTGTGCGACCAAGATGCTGATAATATGCAACCAGTCAGCATCAATTCTGCGAATACATTTGCGACTAGTTGCAGACTGACTCACACTAGTCGCTAGTGGATGGCAATGAAGATGGCAACTGGTTACAGTTTTAAGTAAACTTCAGAGTTGTGTGACCAAGATACTGATCATATGCAACCAGTAAGCATTAAGTCTGCGACTACATTTGTGATTGGTCGCAGAATGATTCTGATTAGTCGCTCGTGGATGGCAATGAAATTGGCAACTACAGTTTTAAGTATACTTCATAATTGTGCAACCAGGATTCTGATTATATGCAACCCGTCAGCATCAAGTCTGCGATTACATTTGTGACTAGTCGTACACTGACTCTCACTGGTTGCTAGTGGGCACCAATGAAGTTGAAGACAGGTTAAAGTTTTACGTAAACTCCAGAGATGTGTGCCCTAAATGTTGATCATATACAACCAGTCAGCATCATGTCTACTACTAAATTTTTGACTGGTGCAGATTAACACTGATTAGTCGCTAGTGGATGACAATGAAGTTGTCAAGTAGTTACAGTTTTAAGTATACTTCATATTTCATAGCTGTGCAGCCAAGAAGCTAATCATATGCTTCCATTCAGAATCTAGCCTGTGACTACATTTGCCACTGGTCGAAGACTGACACTCACTGGTCGCCAATGGACAGCATTGAAGTTGGCAACTGGTAACAATTTTAAGTAAACTTCATAGTTGTGCAACCAAGATGCTGATCATATGCAACCAGTCAGCATCACTTCTGCAACTACATTTACGACTGGTCGCAGACTGACTCTTACTGGTCGCTAGAGGACGGGAATGAAGATGGTAACCGGTTATAGTTTTAAGTAAACTTCAGAGTTGTGTAACCAAGAGGCTGATCATATGCAACCAGTAAGCATTAAATCTGTGACTAGATTTTGCTACTGGTCGCAGACTGACACTGATTAGTCGCTCGTGGATGGCAATGAAGTTGGCAGATGGTTACAGTTTTAAGTAAACTTCATAGTTGTGCGACCAAGATGCTGATCAAATGCAACCAGTAAGCAGCCAGTCTGTGACTGCATTTGTTACTGAACACAGACTGACACTGATTAGTCGCTAGTGGATGGCAATGAAATTGGCAACTGTTTACAGTTTTAAGTAAACCTCATAGTTGTGCAACTAAGATGCTGATCATAAGCAACCAGTTACCATCAAGTCTCCGAGTACATTTGCGACTGGTCGCAGACTGAAGCTGATTAGTCGCTAGTGGATGGCAATGAAGTTGGCAACTTGTTACAGTTTTAAGTATACTTCATAGTTGTACAACCAAGATGCAACAAGTCAGCATCAAGTCTGCGAATACATTTGCGACTGGTAGCACACTGACTCTCACCGGTCGCTAGTAAGCGGAAGTGAAGTTAAAGACTGGTTAAAGTTTTAAGTAAACTCCAGAGTTGTGCGCCCAAGATGCTGATCATATACAACCAGTCAACATCAAGTCTGCTATTAAACTTTTGATTGGTGCAGACTGACACTAATTAGTCACTAGTGGATGGCAATGACGCTGTCAAGTAGTTACAGTTTTAAGTATACCTCATACTTCATAGCTGTGCAGCCAAGAAGTTGATCATATGCTTCCCCTCAGCATCTAGTCTGAGACTAGATTTGCGACTGGTCGCAGACTGACTCTCACTGGTCGCTAGTGGACGGGAATGAAGATGGCAACTGGTTACAGTTTTAAGTAAACTTCAGAGTTGTGCGCCCAAGATGCTGATCATATACAACCAGTCAACATCAAGTCTGCTATTAAACTTTTGATTGGTGCAGACTGACACTAATTAGTCACTAGTGGATGGCAATGACGCTGTCAAGTAGTTACAGTTTTAAGTATACCTCATACTTCATAGCTGTGCAGCCAAGAAGTTGATCATATGCTTCCCCTCAGCATCTAGTCTGAGACTAGATTTGCGACTGGTCGCAGACTGACTCTCACTGGTCGCTAGTGGACGGGAATGAAGATGGCAACTGGTTACAGTTTTAAGTAAACTTCAGAGTTGTGCGCCCAAGATGCTGATCATATACAACCAGTCAACATCAAGTCTGCTATTAAACTTTTGATTGGTGCAGACTGACACTAATTAGTCACTAGTGGATGGCAATGACGCTGTCAAGTAGTTACAGTTTTAAGTATACCTCATACTTCATAGCTGTGCAGCCAAGAAGTTGATCATATGCTTCCCCTCAGCATCTAGTCTGAGACTAGATTTGCGACTGGTCGCAGACTGACTCTCACTGGTCGCTAGTGGATGGGAATGAAGATGGCAACTGGTTACAGTTTTAAGTAAACTCCAGAGTTGTGCGCCCAAGATGCTGATCATATACAACCAGTCAACATCAAGTCTGCTATTCAACTTTTGATTGGTGCAGACTGACACTAATTAGTCACTAGTGGATGGCAATGACGCTGTCAAGTAGTTACAGTTTTAAGTATACCTCATACTTCATAGCTGTGCAGCCAAGAAGTTGATCATATGCTTCCCCTCAGCATCTAGTCTGAGACTAGATTTGCGACTGGTCGCAGACTGACTCTCACTGGTCGCTAGTGGACGGGAATGAAGATGGCAACTGGTTACAGTTTTAAGTAAACTTCAGAGTTGTGTAACCAAGAAGCAGATCATGTGCGACCAGTAAGCATCAAGTCGGTGACTAGATTTTGCTACTGGTCGCAGACTGACACTGATTAGTCGCTCGTGGATGGCTATGAAGTTGCCAGATGGTTACAGTTTTAAGTAAACTTCATAGTTGTGCGACCAAATGCTGATCAAATGCAACCAGTTAGCATCCAGTCTGCAACTACATTTGCGACTGGTCACAGACTGAAACTGATTAGTCACTAGTGGATGACAATGAAATTGGCAACTTGTTACAGTTTTAAGTATATTTCATAGCTGTGCTACCAATAAGCTAATCATATGCTTCCAGTTCCCATCAAGTCTGCGACTACATTTGCGACTGTTAGCAGACTAACACACTCTGGTCACTAGTGGACAGCCATGAAGTTGGCAACTGGTTACAGTTTTAAGTAAACTTCATAGTTGTGCGACCAAGATGCTGATAATATGCAACCAGTCAGCATCAATTCTGCGAATACATTTGCGACTAGTTGCAGACTGACTCACACTAGTCGCTAGTGGATGGCAATGAAGATGGCAACTGGTTACAGTTTTAAGTAAACTTCAGAGTTGTGTGACCAAGATACTGATCATATGCAACCAGTAAGCATTAAGTCTGCGACTACATTTGTGATTGGTCGCAGAATGATTCTGATTAGTCGCTCGTGGATGGCAATGAAATTGGCAACTACAGTTTTAAGTATACTTCATAATTGTGCAACCAGGATTCTGATTATATGCAACCCGTCAGCATCAAGTCTGCGATTACATTTGTGACTAGTCGTACACTGACTCTCACTGGTTGCTAGTGGGCACCAATGAAGTTGAAGACAGGTTAAAGTTTTACGTAAACTCCAGAGATGTGTGCCCTAAATGTTGATCATATACAACCAGTCAGCATCATGTCTACTACTAAATTTTTGACTGGTGCAGATTAACACTGATTAGTCGCTAGTGGATGACAATGAAGTTGTCAAGTAGTTACAGTTTTAAGTATACTTCATATTTCATAGCTGTGCAGCCAAGAAGCTAATCATATGCTTCCATTCAGAATCTAGCCTGTGACTACATTTGCCACTGGTCGAAGACTGACACTCACTGGTCGCCAATGGACAGCATTGAAGTTGGCAACTGGTAACAATTTTAAGTAAACTTCATAGTTGTGCAACCAAGATGCTGATCATATGCAACCAGTCAGCATCACTTCTGCAACTACATTTACGACTGGTCGCAGACTGACTCTTACTGGTCGCTAGAGGACGGGAATGAAGATGGTAACCGGTTATAGTTTTAAGTAAACTTCAGAGTTGTGTAACCAAGAGGCTGATCATATGCAACCAGTAAGCATTAAATCTGTGACTAGATTTTGCTACTGGTCGCAGACTGACACTGATTAGTCGCTCGTGGATGGCAATGAAGTTGGCAGATGGTTACAGTTTTAAGTAAACTTCATAGTTGTGCGACCAAGATGCTGATCAAATGCAACCAGTAAGCAGCCAGTCTGTGACTGCATTTGTTACTGAACACAGACTGACACTGATTAGTCGCTAGTGGATGGCAATGAAGTTGGCAACTGTTTACAGTTTTAAGTAAACCTCATAGTTGTGCAACTAAGATGCTGATCATAAGCAACCAGTTACCATCAAGTCTCCGAGTACATTTGCGACTGGTCGCAGACTGAAGCTGATTAGTCGCTAGTGGATGGCAATGAAGTTGGCAACTTGTTACAGTTTTAAGTATACTTCATAGTTGTACAACCAAGATGCAACAAGTCAGCATCAAGTCTGCGAATACATTTGCGACTGGTAGCACACTGACTCTCACCGGTCGCTAGTAAGCGGAAGTGAAGTTAAAGACTGGTTAAAGTTTTAAGTAAACTCCAGAGTTGTGCGCCCAAGATGCTGATCATATACAACCAGTCAACATCAAGTCTGCTATTAAACTTTTGATTGGTGCAGACTGACACTAATTAGTCACTAGTGGATGGCAATGACGCTGTCAAGTAGTTACAGTTTTAAGTATACCTCATATTTCATAGCTGTGCAGCCAAGAAGTTGATCATATGCTTCCCCTCAGCATCTAGTCTGAGACTAGATTTGCGACTGGTCGCAGACTGACTCTCACTGGTCGCTAGTGGACGGGAATGAAGATGGCAACTGGTTACAGTTTTAAGTAAACTTCAGAGTTGTGCGCCCAAGATGCTGATCATATACAACCAGTCAACATCAAGTCTGCTATTAAACTTTTGATTGGTGCAGACTGACACTAATTAGTCACTAGTGGATGGCAATGACGCTGTCAAGTAGTTACAGTTTTAAGTATACCTCATACTTCATAGCTGTGCAGCCAAGAAGTTGATCATATGCTTCCCCTCAGCATCTAGTCTGAGACTAGATTTGCGACTGGTCGCAGACTGACTCTCACTCGTCGCTAGTGGATGGGAATGAAGATGGCAACTGGTTACAGTTTTAAGTAAACTCCAGAGTTGTGCGCCCAAGATGCTGATCATATACAACCAGTCAACATCAAGTCTGCTATTCAACTTTTGATTGGTGCAGACTGACACTAATTAGTCACTAGTGGATGGCAATGACGCTGTCAAGTAGTTACAGTTTTAAGTATACCTCATACTTCATAGCTGTGCAGCCAAGAAGTTGATCATATGCTTCCCCTCAGCATCTAGTCTGAGACTAGATTTGCGACTGGTCGCAGACTGACTCTCACTGGTCACTAGTGGACGGGAATGAAGATGGCAACTGGTTACAGTTTTAAGTAAACTTCAAAGTTGTGTAACCAAGAAGCAGATCATGTGCGACCAGTAAGCATCAAGTCGGTGACTAGATTTTGCTACTGGTCGCAGACTGACACTGATTAGTCGCTCGTGGATGGCTATGAAGTTGCCAGATGGTTACAGTTTTAAGTAAACTTCATAGTTGTGCGACCAAATGCTGATCAAACGCAACCAGTTAGCATCCAGTCTGCAACTACATTTGCGACTGGTCACAGACTGAAACTGATTAGTCACTAGTGGATGACAATGAAATTGGCAACTTGTTACAGTTTTAAGTATATTTCATAGCTGTGCTACCAATAAGCTAATCATATGCTTCCAGTTCCCATCAAGTCTGCGACTACATTTGCGACTGTTAGCAGACTGACACACTCTGGTCACTAGTGGACAGCCATGAAGTTGGCAACTGGTTACAGTTTTAAGTAAACTTCATAGTTGTGCGACCAAGATGCTGATAATATGCAACCAGTCAGCATCAATTCTGCGAATACATTTGCGACTAGTTGCAGACTGACTCACACTAGTCGCTAGTGGATGGCAATGAAGATGGCAACTGGTTACAGTTTTAAGTAAACTTCAGAGTTGTGTGACCAAGATACTGATCATATGCAACCAGTAAGCATTAAGTCTGCGACTACATTTGTGACTGGTCGCAGAATGATTCTGATTAGTCGCTCGTGGATGGCAATGAAGTTGGCAGTTGGTTACAGTTTTAAGTAAACTTCATAGTTGTGCGACCAAGACACTGATCAACTGCAACAAGTTAGCATCAAGTCTGCGAATACATTTGCGACTGGTCACAGACTGACACTGGATAGTCTCTAGTGGATGGCAATGATGTTTGCGACTGTTTACAGTTTCAAGTAATCCTCAGAGTTGTGCATCCAAGATGCTGATCATATGCAACCAGTAAACAACATTTCTACTACTACATTTGAGACTGGTCGCAGACTGACTCTGACTGGTTGCTAGTGGATGGCAATGAAGTTGTCAAGGGGTTCCTGTTTTAAGTAAAATTTCATAGTTGTGCGACCAAGAGGCTGATCATAAGCAACCAGTCACCATCAAGTCTACGACTACATTTGCGACTGGTTGCAGACTGACACTCACTGGTCTCTAGTGGGCAACAATGAAGTTGGCAAATGGTTACAGTTTTAAGTAAACTTCATAGTTGTGCAACCAAGATGCTGATCATATGCAACCAGTCAGCATAAATTCTGCGACTACATTTGTGACTGGTCACAGACTGACTCTTACTGGTCTCTAGTGGACGGCAATAGAGTTGGCAAATGGTTACAGTTTTCAGTAAACTTCAGAGTTGTGTGACCAAGATGTTGATCATATGCAACCAGTAAGCATCAAGTCTGTGACTATATTTGCGGCTGGTCGCAGACAGACACTAACTGGTTGCTAGTGGATGGCAATGAAGTTGGCAAATGGTTATAGTTTCAAGTAAACTTCATAGCTGTGCGACCAAGAGGCTGATCATATGCAACCAGTCAGCATCCAGTCTGCGACTACTTCAGTATAGACTGCGAATGGTCACAAGCTAGAGGTTGATTATCAATTAAGTCAGATAATTACGTTCTCAGAAAATTCGTTACACAGTGCCTATTCATCCATGGTTTTCTGAGTAACAGGTATTTCTGTCTTATAATACATTGAACTTTGAGTTTTTTTTCGCAAAATTCTTAAATATGACAGTCTTTTGTTTTCAAATCAGCAACTACGTGAAAAATGCAAAAAATTTAATTTTTCCATTCCCAGAAACTGAATGGGCTACAATAGTGGTTCCCAACCTGTGGTACGCGTACCACTAGTGGTACGCGAGGGCCTTCCAGGTGGTACGCGAACACTTACGTGGTCATGAACGATTTTTAGTTATATTTTACTTCACAAAGATGTGTACTGCCTAACACAAGATAATCTGGCAACGATTTGCAACTGTTGCCACACGCCACCCACTGGTCCCAGCGGCCTACCGTTAAATTAGGTCCTCCACTAACTCTCGTAGTTGCCTACGATCGCCAGCTACTTCAACTAAAACTCGGTCAACTCGTTTTTAACCGAATTTAAATGTGAAGAAGTAAGTCACCAAGCGAATCTGGCAGTTTTTCGGAGGTTAGTAGAGGACCTAATTCACACGGTACACTTACTTACTGCGCTAATATGTAGTATTAGTTGCATTTTATCGACAAGAAATAACAACATTTGTGGCTGACGGCGAGAATCCAGTTGCTTGATAAGCAAGTGCATCATTCTCTGGATGACGGCGATGAGCGTCAGCCAGTGACGTCATGGTCACTGAAAGCTGATTGGTGGAGAGACGAGTCCGGGCGAGGAGAGCATTGCAAGACGGGGCAGTTAGGAAGGGCACTCAGCAGTACAAGTACATTGCCTTTCCCTCCCTTCACATCACCCTCCCTTACTTCACACTTCCCTCCCTTCTTCCCTCCACACCTCCCTTACTTTACTATACCTTACTACTTATACTTTACATATACTTTATTTATTTCTTCATTGATAAATCTTTTTTTTCTTTACTTATCCACAGGATTTGACATGCCGAAGAGAAAATATGACCCGGCATACATAAAGTATGGTTTCATTTCAATCGAACATGGAGGAGAAGCTCTTCCGCAGTGTGTGATCTGTATGAAATCCCTTTCCAATGCGGCCATGAAACCCAGCCTGCTCAAACGTCATCTTGAGACTAATCACGGGGACAAGAAAGACCGAGATCAGAGCTACTTCCAGCGACTTGGCGAGAACCTGAAGCGGCAGCGCATGGACAAGACTGGCCAGATCTACCAGAAGGGAGGAGGAATTGTGAAAGCATCCTATGAAGTCGCTCTCCTGGTGGCTAAAAAACATGAAACCGCATACCATTGCAGAGTCTCTCGTCATGCCAGCGGCAAAGATCTTGGTTAGCCACGTGATTGGAGAGGAGGCGGTGGCAAAGTTGGAGAGTGTTTCCGTCTCTAACAACACTGTAAAACGCCGTATCGAGGAGATGTCGGTCGACATTGCCGACCAAGTGGTTGAGGGAGTAAAATTCTCAAAGTATGGGTTTGCCATTCAACTCGACGAATCGACGGACGTCACCAACTGCTCTCAACTACTTGTCTACGTCCGTTACACGCAGAGTAATGCTGCGAAGACTGAGTTACTGCTGAGTCAGGATCTGTCCAGTACAACAACAAGAAAGGATATTTTCAATGTTTTGGACAATTTCTTCAAGCAGAATGAACTGGACTGGGTAAAGTTGGTCAGATGCACGACAGATGGGGCTCCATCGATGCTCGGTCGAAAGTCAGGTTTTCAAGCCCATGTGAAAGCTGTAGAACCAAACGCCACTGCTGTCCACTGTTTCATACACAGATTCACCCTCTGTGCTAAGGTGCTCCCTCCGAAGTTGTTATCATGCTTGAACCGAGTTATCAGAATCATTAATTTTGTCAAAACATCTGCCCTGAATACTCGACTGTTCAAGCTCCTCTGTGAAGATTTTGGCTCTGACCACATCTGTCTCCTCTACCACACAGAGGTGCGCTGGCTCTCCCGGGGTAATACGACGAGGCGTCTCTTTGAACTGAGAGATGTACTCCTCGTATTCTTCAAGGAGAAGGAACACGATTTTCAGAAAGATCTGGAGGACGAGGAGCTTATCTCAAGGTTAGCCTACCTGTCAGACATTTTTGGAGCCCTCAACCACTTAAACTTGTTGTTCCAAGGGCCCGACTGCACTGTCACAGAGTTCATTTCGAAGCTGGGAGCGTTTGTCCGGAAGCTGGATCTGTGGATGAAGAACGTGGCGAGCGAACGCTACGGAATGTTCGAACTCCTGACTACCCTTGAGAGGGAGCCCACTGATGAATTTGCCCAAGAAATCGTCCATCACCTCTCACTGCTCAAGACTGAATTGAAGCATTACTTCCCGGACGTGAAATGTTGTGCCTACGTCGCCAATCAGTTCTCCGTTGATCCAGCCGATCTGCCTGTTGGGACCGGGGAACAAGAGGAACTCATAGATATCCAGGCTGACGAGACAGCAAAGACGAAGCAAAAAGAATGCTCTCCTTTAAACTTCTGGGTGAGCATGGCCTCCTCGTACCCGACGCTAGCCCGTTACGCTGTTCCCCAGTTACTGATTTTCCCCTCGACGTGGAAGTGCGAGCAGGGGTTCTCAGCCTTCATATCCATCAAGTCGAAGAGCCGGAACTGTCTTGCTGCGCCCGGGCATGATTTCCGATGTGCTGTGAGCAAAGTCATGCCCCGCATTGACCAGCTGGTGGAGAAGAAGCATATACAGTCCTCGCATTGAGTTGTTGTTTTCTTAGTTAATTTGCGTGGTACGCAGCGACTGTACGGGACCTCCAAGTGGTAGTCGATCACAAAAAGGTTGGGAATCACTGGGCTACAAGTTGTATATGTTTGACCCGTACTTTTTGTCCTTTTCTTAATAACCAGTGCCGTTATATGATTTTTGAATGAAACGTTGTTTTTGTCTTTCAAATTTTATATTTCCCAAAATTTCTCAACTCTTCTGCATTCTTATCCGTTTTGCACTTATATATTCCATCCTAATAACATGCATGAACTTCACTAATGCATAATATAGATATCCATATATTTACTTAAATTAGAGACATATGTTCTAATTCTACGGTCTGTAGCTTTCAGCTTGTCTTCTAGAGTAGAATTACAAACAGTATTATCACAATACAAATCTTAATGGAAAACAATTTCAACTCCTTTCATTACCCACGAATAAGACATGGACTAACCCGAATTCTTATTGCCTCTTCCCAAAACAAATACTGCCGTCTTATGATAAGCAGGGATATTATTCACTGTCGCAAAACTAAGCTTATCGTCTTATATTGAAGTGGAAGTAAGGAAGGAAGATATGGGATGTATCTAAAATGAGTTTGAGGTTTCCACAAAATTACATAGATGGTACTTGTCGCTTCTGGTGCTTTGTCTTTCAAGTAACCTAAAATGAAAATTATCAATGAACATTACATATGTCATAGATATCTGAATTCGTTGTTTATTTCGCGTAATGTTTATGAAGGCAAGATGTAATTAACTATATTTAATCTTTATGCTGTAAGATGTTACTTATAAATAGCCACTATAGAACCAAATTAACAATGTCGCAATATCTATTTATTTTCTCCTACAAAGCTTACGGTTAAGCAACAGAAAGTTTTCAAAACTATAATCTATACACTGAGAATAGTTATTAGAAAAAGAAGCTTTACATAAATTTCTAAGTTAAAGGAACTATATATGAAAACTCGCTGGTTTATCCACAGTGACGAAATCTTTTATCACATTGATAACTTAACTTCTCGAAACTTGAAATGCAATTGGTTGCCTTAGCAAAGATTTCCGTAGCCAATCGGGTTCAGACTCAATATGTAAACACTTAACAATATTGATTCAGTAAAACCAACACTATTTGTACCTGCGTATTTGATTTTAACCATAACTGACAATTTATCTTTTTTAACATAATAGAAATACCTATCGAAGTACATAAACGTTTTGATTATTCTCTTTTCTTGGTAACCATAGTAACGGCACATTTGCTGATGTACACAAACAACCAGCCGGCCCTGCCTCACAAATATCTATTTCGTAAGAATCTTATTTAAAACTCGATTGGTCTTATGAAGGATGTCTGAATACGGCACAAGCTTCTTCCAAGAACTATACGATGGATCTAATCTTCTCCAGAATGCTTTAGATAACAATCCTTTGCCTCAAACATTGCCTGTTGTTGCTGTCCTAACAATATTTCATTTTGCGTATTACTTCTTTTGTAGTTTATTAATTTCCTTATTTCTTTTCCTCACTGGGCTATTTTCTCGGTTGGAGCCCTTGGGCTAATAGCCTCCTGCTTTTCCAATCAGGGTTGTAGCTCAGCTGGTAATAATAATAATAATAATAATAATAATAATAATAATAATTAAAGTAGAAATCCCCTGGGTCTCTTGAAATACTTGAAAGACTAAAGTCCTTTATATGAATTTTGTAAGACTGTGTTTTATCCTTAACCTCATTTCTATATTTGTATATCTTTGTATATAAAAACTTAGAAATAACATTAGAAATAACAAGTGGATAAAAATTTCAAAATAACTAAAGGAAGAAGCACAAGACAGAATAGTGTGCCCGAGTGTACCCTCAAGCAACAGATCTCTAACCCAAGACAGTGGGAAACCATGGTACAGAGGCTATGGTACTACCCAAGACTAGAGAACAATGGTTTGATTTTGTAGTGTTCTTCTCCTTGAAGTGCTGCTTACCATAACTAAAGAGTCTCTTCTACCCTTACCAAGAGGAAAGTAGCCACTGAAAAATTACAGTGCCGTAGTTAAACTCTTGAGAGAAGAAGAATTGTTTGGTAATTTCAGTGTTGTCAAGTGTATGAGGAAAGAGGAGAATGTGTAAAGAATAGTTAATACTATTCTGTGTATGTGAATGCAAAGATGAAATGAGCCGTAACCAGAGAGAGCGATCCAATGTGGTACGATCTGGCCAGTCAAAGGACCCAATAACTCTCTAGTGGTAGTATCTCAACAGGTGGCTGGTGCGGCCAACCTACTACCTATAAACTGGAATTGAATATTTGTCTGAAATGGGTCTAGTTTTAATTTTCTTGTCATTATTGTGATATTGTTATTATATTTTAGGTTGTGATTTCAGTTATCTAACTTCCATGAGCGAGTTTATTTATAACCTTGATCATTCAAGTTTAGTCTAGACTATTCCGATTAATGAAAAAGTTAATTAGAGTGGATTCCCACAGGGGAAAAAAAAAAACATTGAAAATAAGGAAAACACGAACTGTCGAAACATAAAACATACTGGCAAATGCTCTAATTAATTTTGAACGGGGAACGTTTCTTTTTTTTTTTTTTTTTTTTTTTCCAAAATTAATGTACCAGTTTACGATGGAAAATGCTTTTATCTTTTCAAATTCAAAACGAACAACCCAGATTGTTCAGTTCATAATTTTTTCCACATGTTTATAAGATTGAATATAAGTATGAAACTAAGAGAGAAGTCAAGGAATGTAAATAATTGTTCTTAAGAAGAAAGGAAACTTTTTTTTTTTTAGATATCATAAGTTTTAGTGTGTGTGATTTTTTCTTTTTTAATTCTTATCGTGATAAGCTTCAGTTTGTGAGAACTTATCTATATCTTATATTATTATAAACTTCAGTCTGTGAAAACTTTTTTTATGATTTTATCATTAAAAGCTTTCAATATGTTAACGGTTTCTTGGTACTTAGCTAAAGAAATCCTTCTTAAAATCAATATTTCCTGTCAGTTGAATAGATAACTTTAACCTCAAAACCTTTCTCTCGCTAATATTATACCAGAATTTCCTTAAGGGATAATGTATGAATAACACAGGGTCCACACTCCACTATACAGTTTGTACATGTATAAAATTAAAATAAAACATTAACTTGCATTATAGCGCGCCGTGCTGGTTGACGCCAGGTTTATTTTTCCAATATATCTTACAAATAGAGCATTGATAACATTACTTATTCTAATGAATCACACAAAGTATAATTTACGGAAAATTACATGTATGAAAATGTACAATAAACTCGTTCAAATCCGCCATTAACTTTGCTAGAATACGTCAGGAAAAAGGTTGTACCATATGATTTCCTTTCTGTAATCTTAAGGAGCATCTCGAAGGAAGGACCTTAAAGTATCTTAGAATATTTGAAAGGCTAATAGTCTTAGTATAAGGTAGTAGGTAGTAGATAGTAGGTTGGCCAAGGCATCAGCCACCCGTTGAGTAAAATTCTTTAAGTATAAGTAGGTAGTACATAGTAAGTAATAGGTAAGTTGACCAAAACACCCACCACCCGAAAAGATACTACCGCAAGGGAGTCATAGCCTTATTGGGTCTTTCGACATGCCAAATATTACTACATTGGATCTCTCTGTTTACGGCTCATTTTCCCTTAACTACACATACAATGATTAGTGTAGTTTATTTTTTCATATATTCCCAGTTGGAAATCTTAAGTATATAGCATCCTACTTTCCAACTGAGGTTATATAGCTTAGCTAGCTATAATCAAAATAAATTCTCGGCGACCGTGATTTATCCATTGCAATATTTTTGACTTGATATTATTTACAGCGTGCATATATATATTTGATATATTGCTTAATTTAATGGCCTATTTTATTTTTTTTAGATTAATTTCCTTTGAATTTTTCTTTTAACCTTTGACATTAAATGAAAGTGCGTCTTTTTACTCTTAGTCATTCAAATCAAATTCCAAGATTGTTGCTATGTTAAAACAAAAGCCGATTCTCGAAATAGAATAAAATGAAGGAAAAAAAAGAAAAAACAGTCCACAACCCACACGCTGCCAAATTCTCTAATAACATTTTAATGGGCATCGTCCTGTTTCCTTTGTAGAACAATAGAAGTTTACAATTGAAAATACTTCTTATCATTCCATACCAAAACGAACAACGGCAATTGTTTACTCTTATGGTGTAAGTAGAGACATAAAGTTTGTAGGCAGAGAAGTTTTGTTTACCATCTTTTACGTATGAAGAAAATACTTTTATTTCAGATGTTTTATGAATCTGCAATTCCTGGTCCCACCAGATGGAAGTCAGAGAATGAATGCACGGCCTCTCCAATTACTACAAGAAAGTCTTTTATAATGAAGGGTCCAAATTTATACGAGTTTCAATGAGGTTTACTCGAGGATACATCCTAACTAGGAAATTCAGTCGAATATATATTTTAACACACACACACACGCACACAAACACACACACACACACACACACGCACACACACACACACACACACACACATATATATATATATATATATATATATATATACATACATATATATATATATATGTATGAGGATGCCAGAAAAATTTAAATCAATCAGTCCATCAACCAATCAATCAATCAATATATATATATATATATATATATATATATATATATATATATATATATATGTGTGTGTGTGTGTGTGTGTGTGTGTGTATACATATATATGTATATATATATTTAATATATATCTATATCTATATATATACATATGTATATATATATATATATATATATATATATATATATATCCCTTTCTGAGTGGGGATACTTTAACGTGGTGAAAACGTTTGCGTATCGTCATTATACGAAACACTTTCGTAGTCAGGGCACCCATATTAGTATGGCTTTCTATAAGGGATGACACTAAAGTCTCCTACGATCACCAAGACGTAGTGGCCAGCGTGGTAATGAAAATGCGGAAATGACCCAACCCTTTGATACCACCAATAATGCAAAAGAACTAAATCTAGTCGAATCTTTCCATTTTTCCTATCGTAGGTATAATACATATCTTATGGTTATCCCGTGCCAGCTGTCATGATTTCTACAAATATTTGTGTGAATAGTTATTTAAGAGTCATTTTCTCGATTCTAACTCAACCAAAAGGATTGAATTTCTATAGTTGTAAGACGAAAGGTGTATGGACGTTACGGTTAAAGGAACGAGTGACTAGAAAATACAGCAATGCAGTCAAATAACGATAGTGAAATTATGTTTGTTTTTTTGTTCAATATTGTGTCATGAAGACATTACACAAGTAAGCACTGATGTATTACGTTTTTCTTTCAAAACTTGAGAAAAACTTTATTATCGAAAGTAGTATTTGTAACGTGAAATTCTTAGGAATATTTTTTTTTTTTTTTTTGGTAATTAAATAAATTCATAATAGTACTGCACAACTGTATAGCTAGCAACTAAAGCAGTTTAATAAAGAGACAGCTGAATAGCTAGAAAGTAGAACATTTTTATAAAGACACAACTGGATAACTGGCAACTAAAGCAGTTTGATAAAGACACCGCTGAATACGTGGAAACTAAAACAGTTTGGTAAAGGCACAATGAATGGCTGGAATGAAAGCAGTTTGATAAACACACAACTGAATAGCTGGAAACTAAAGCAGTTTGATAAAGACACCAATGAATAGCTGGAAACTAAAGCAGTTTGGTAAAGACACGTATGAATAGCTGGAAACTAGAGCAGTTTGATAAAGACACCACTGAATAGTTGGAAATTAAAGCAGTTAGATAAAGACACAACTGAATAGTAGGAAAGTTAAGCAGTTTAATTAACATATAACTGAATAACTAGCAGCTAAAGGAATTTCATAAAGACACTACTGAATAACTGGCAACTAGAGAAGTTTGATAAAGACACCACTGGACAGCTGGTAACTAAAGCAGTTTGATAAAGACACATCTAAATAACTGGCAAGTTAGCAGTTTTATAAAGACACCACTAAATAGCTGTCAACTAAAGTAGCTTAATAAAGGCAAAACTATATAGCTGGAAACTAAAGCAGCTTGATAAAAACACCACTGAATAGCTAGTAACTAAAGCAATTTTATAAAAGCACCACTGAATAGCTGGTCACTAAAGTAGTTTGATAAAGACACACCTGAATAGCTGGCAACTAAAAGTTTGATAAAGACACCACTGAATAACTGGCAACTAAAGCAGTTTGATAGAGACAACTGATTGTCTGGAAACTAAAGCAGTTTAATAAAGACACAACCGATTAGCTGGAAACTAAAGTAGTTTGATAGGGACACAACTGAATAGCTGGAAACTAAAGCAGTTTGGTAAAGACACAACTGAATAGCTTTGAACTAAAGCAGTTACATAAAAACACAACTGAGTACCTGAAAACTAAAGCAATTTTATAAAGACACAACTTAATTGCCGGGAACTAAAGCAGTTTGATAAACTCACAACTGAATAGCTGGAAACTAAAGCAGTTTGAAAAAGACACCAATGAATAGCTGGAAACTAAAGCAGTTTGGTAAAGACACGTATGAATAGCTGGAAACTAGAGCAGTTTGATAAAGACACCACTGAATAGTTGGAAACTAAAACAGTTTGATAAAGACACAACCGAATGGCTGAGAACTAGAATAGTCTTACAAATACAACTGAATAGCTGGAATCTAAAGCGGTTTGGTAAAGACACAACTCAATAGCTGGGAACCAAAGCAGTTTGATAAAAACACAACTGAGTAGCTGAGAACTAAAGAAGTTTGATAAAGACACGACTTAATAGCTGGCGAATAAAGCAGCTTCGTAGAGACATACCTACATAGCTGGCAACTAAATCAGTTTGATGTAGACAAAACTGAATAGGTGTTAACTAAAGCAGTGTGATTAGGACAACACTGAATAGTTGCAAACGAAAATAGTTTGATGAAGACACAACTGACTAACTGGGCACTAAAGCAATTACATGAGGCCAAAACTGAGTAGCTGCAAATTAACTTAATTTGATAAGGACACAAATGTATAGTGGGGAACTAAAGCAGTTTGATAAAGACACAACTGAATAGCTGGGAACTAAAACAGTTTGATAAAGAAATATCTGCATAACTGGGAAATGAAGCAGTTAGATAAAGACGCAATTGAGTAGCTGGAACTAAACTAGTTAGATAAAGACACAGCTGAATAGCTGGGAACTAAGCCAGTTTGATAAAGACACAACTGAGTAGCTGGGAACTAAAGCAATTAGATAAAGACACAACTGAGTAGCTGAAAACTAAAGCGGCTAGATACAGTCACAACTTAATAGCTGGGAATTAAAGCTGGATAAAGACACAACTGAGTAGCTGGGAACTATATCAGATAGATAAAGACACAACTGAATAGCTGGGAACTAAAGCAGTTTGATAAAGACATAACTGAATAGCTGGGAACTATGGCAGTTAGATAAAGACACAACTGAATAGCTGGGAACTTGAGCAGTTAAATAAAGACACAACTGAATATCTGGTAACTAAAGATGCTTGATAAAGACACAGCTGAATAGCTGGGAACTAAAGCAGTTAGATAAAAACACAATTGAGTAGCTGGGAACTAAAGCAGTTAGATAAAGACACAGCTGAAGAGCTGGAAACTAAAGCAATTTGGTAAAGACACAACTGAATAGTTGGGTCCCAAAGCAGTTATATAAAGACACACCTGAATATCTGGGAACTAAAGCAGTTAGATAAAGACACAACTGAATAGCTGGGAACTAAAGCAGTTAGATATAGACACAACTGAAAAGCTGGGAACTAAAACAGTTTGATAAAGACACAGTCGAATAGCTGGGAACTAAAGCAGTTTGATAAAGGCACAACTGAATAGCTGAGAACTAAAGCAATTAGATAAAGATGCAACTGACTATTTTGGAACCAAAGCAGTTATATAAACACACATAAAAAGGTGGGAACTAAAGCAGTTAGATAAAGACACAACTGAGTAGCTGGGAACTCAAGCAGTTAGATAAAGACACAACTGAATAGCTGGGAACTAAGGAACTTCGATAAAGACACAACTGAATAGCTGGGAATTGAAGCAGTTTGAAAAAAACAAACTGACTAGCTGTGAACAAAAGCAGTAAGATTAAAGATGCAACTGTATAGTTGGGAACCTAAGCTGTTATATAGCGACACACCTGAACAGCTGGGAATTAAGGCAGTTAGACAATAATACAACTGAGTGGCTGGGAACTAAAGCAGTTAGATAAAGACAACTGAATAGCTGTGAACTAAAGCAGTTTGATAAAGACAACTGAATAGCTAGGAACTACAGCAATTAGATAAAGATACAACTGAATGGCTGGAAACTGAAGCAGTTTGGTAAAGACACAACTGAATAGCTGGGAACTAGAGCTTTTTGATTAAGGCACAACTGAATAGCTGGGAACTAAAGCAGTTTCATAAAGACACAACTGAATAGCTGGGAACTAAGGCAGTTAGATAAAGACACAACTGAATAGCAAGGAAGTAAAGCAGTTTAATAAAGACACAACAGAATAGCCGGGAACTAAAGCAGTTACATAAAGATGCATCTAAATAGCTGGAAACTAAAGCAGTTTGGTAAAGACACAACTGAATAGCTGGAACTAAAGCAATTTGATAAAGACACAACTGAATAGCAGGGAACTAAAGTAGTTTAATGAAGACACAACAGAATAGCTGGGAACTGAAGCAGTTAGATAAAGATACAACTGAATAGCTTGAAACTAAAGCAGTTTGGTAAAGACACAACTGAATAGCTGGGATCTAAAGCAGTTTGATAAGGAAACATCTGAATAGCTGGAAACTAAAGCAGTTTGATAAAGACACAACCGAATAGCTGGGAACTAAGGCAGTTCGATAAAGACACAACTGAATAGCAGGGAACTAAAGCAGTTTAATGAAGACACAACAGAATATCTGGGAACTAAAGCAGTTAGATAATGATACAGCTGAATAGCTGGAAACTAAACCATTTTGGTAAAGACACACTTGAGTAGCTGGGAAATGAGGCAGTTTGATAAGTTCACAACTGAATAGTTGGGAACTAAAGCAGTTTTATAAGGACACAACTAAATAGCTGGGAACTAGGGCAGATAGATAAAGACACAACTGAGTAGCTGGAAATTAAAGCAATATTATAAAGACACCCCTGAATAGCTGGAAACTAAAGCCGTTTGATAAAGAAAGAAAAAGGGTATGAAAAAAAGAAGCTTAACGATCCTAGTCTATAGAGAACGATACCTCTTACGAAATGGACGTGCGGCAGGCAGTCCGTACACGTAAAATGTCTTCTTTAGAAGTACATTAGGGCTCATGAGAGCAAATTGTGGTGGACACACAACCCTTCGGAAACTCAATACTTCAAAGAAGATTTCCACGTCATTCATCCTACCCCCACCGCGCATCTCTAGAGAGAGAGAGAGAGAGATAGAGAGAGAGAGAGAGAGAGAGAGAGAGAGAGAGAGAGAGAGAGAGAGAGAGAGAGAGAGATTCTGCTCTTTATTAGGGCCGCTGGAAGAAATATTGAAAGGAGAGAAAATAATTAAAATCAATGGAACATTGAGAATATTACTGGTATATGATATTCGTACGAGTTGGATCGAAAACATTCTTTAAATACATTTATATTAATCGATTCGAAATTATTACTGAAATATATCTATATTATTTGGTTCGTTGATGAAGCTGGACACATTTCTCCCTTTCCTCATGTTCTAATCTGTTTCTTCCCGGAATATTGTTTTAACTGTTGATTTGATTTTTTGTGCCCGTAAACAGCTGGATGGCTGGTAAAAGGAAACGATCTCTATTTATTCTCTCTGATTTGTTATTTATTCTGGCACTTTGCATTGGCACTCTGGGGGCTATATAGGTTGGGAAAATCGTGTTGGTTGGATAATTTAGTTTATTCGTTTTTGGGTGGGGGAAATTTCTATATTGTCTGATATTCCTTCAAAATTTATGTTTGTTCAGATAAAATTGTATCTTTTCTTGACTTGTAAGATAGGGTGAATGGTTCTACTACTACTACTACTACTACTACTACTACTACTACTATCATTATTATTAGTTATAAAATAATAATAATAATAATAATAATAATAATAATAATAATAATAATAATAACAATAATAATAATTAAAAAGGGATATATAACATTGGTGTAATATATCCCTTTTTAATTATTATTATTGTTATTATTATTATTATTATTATTATGAAAGTTTAGCAGAGAGCTAATTTACGTTACAATTTCTATAGAATGAGTACTTTGGTCAAACGAATGTATAAGGTGGAAGAAGCAAGACTGGAGGTTGAAAAGAGATGAAGGAAAAACGCAAACCAATAAACGAAGGAAGCAGTAAAGGTCACGGAGAAGGGATTAAGTGAGTGGGGCTGATACTGTTATCAGCTGGCCATATACTGGGTTGTGCTTTTCGTAAATACCCAAAAAGTCGTATAATAGAGGAATATCTGTTCATGTTCAGACCAGATAAGGCGTCAGAGGAGCACGCTCGACTGGTACGGCCGTAACATAAATAGCTATTAAATTCTGAAAGTTGGAGAAGGAAGCGGGTGATAGAATGGAATGGATAATGGGAATCTTAATTTAAAAACTAGCTGCTATGAATAACAGGAATATTGTTTTAAAGAAGAGATGCTATGAATAACAAGGATATTGGTTTAAAGAAGAATTGCTACGTATAACAGGAATCTTGGTTTAAAGAAGAATTGCCAATAATAATAGGAATCATAGTTTAAAGAACAGTTGCTATGAATCACAGAAATCTTGATTTAGATAAGAGTTGCTGCAAAAAACAAAAAATCTTGGCTTAAAGAAGAGTTGCTATGAATAGCAGGATTCTTGGTTTAGAGAAGAATGGCTACAAATAACAGGAATCTTGGTTTAAATAAGAATTGCTATGAATAACAGCTACGAATAACTGTTATCTTGGTTCAAAGAAGAGTTCCTACGAATAACAAAAACATTGGTTTAAAGAAGAGTTACTAAAAATAACAGGGATTTTGGTTTTAAGAAGAATTGCTATGAATAACAGGAATCTTGGTTTAAAGAAGGATTGCTACAAATAACCGTAATCTTGGTTTTAAGGAAGAGTTGTTATGAATAACAGGATTCTTGATTTAAGGAAGAATTGCTACAAATAAGAGTAAACTTGGTTTTAAAAAGAGTTGCTACGAATAACAGGAATCTTAGCTTAAAGAAGATTTGCTATAAATAAGAGGAATCTTGGCTCAAAGAAGAATAGCAAGAATCTTGATTTAAAGCTGAGTTGCTACAAATAACAGTAATCTTGGTTTTAAGAAGAATTGCTAAGAATAACAGGATTCTTGGTTTAAAGAAGAGTTTCTACGAATAACAGGAATCTTGGTTCAAAGAAGAATTGCTACAAATGACAGGAATCTTGATTTAAAAAAGAGTTGCCACGAATAACAGGAATCTTGGTTCAAAGAAGAATTGCTATAAATAACAGGAATCTTGGTTTAAAGAAGAGATGCTACAAATAACAGTAATCTTGGATTTGAAAAGAGTTGCTACGGATAACAGGAACCTTGGTTTAAATAAGAGTTGCTATGAATAACAGGAACCTTGGCTTAAAGATGAGTTGCTATGAATAACGGGAATCTTATTTCAAAGAAGAGCTGCTACGAATAACAGGAATCTTGGTCTAAAAAGAAAAAAGAGTTGCTACGAAAAGCAGGAATCTTGGTCTAAAAGGAAACAGTTGCTATGAATAAAAGGAATCTTGGTCTAAAAAGAAAAAAGAGTTGCTACGAATAACAGGAATATTGGTTTAAATTAGAGTTACTACGAATAACAGATCTTGGCTAAAAAGAGGAGCTGCTACAAATAATAGGAACCTTGGCTTAAAGAAGAGTTACTACGATTAAAAGGAGTCTTGGTTTAAAGAAAAATTGCTATGAATAACAGGAATCTTCGTTTAATGGAGAGTTGCTAAGAATGACAGGAATCTTGGTTTAAAGAGGAATTTCTACATATAACAGGACACTAGGTTTAAAACCATTTCAAACCATTGTAGGCCCTACTCTAGTCTTTGGTAGTGCTATAGCCTATGTAGCATGGTCTTCTACTGTCTTGGGTTAGAGTTCTCTTGCTTGAGGGTACACTCAGGCACACTATTCTATCTTATTTATCTTCCTCTTGTTTTGTTAAAGTTTGTATAGTTTATATAAGAGATATTTATTGTAGTGTACCTCTTCTTAAAATATTCTAGTTTCCTTTTTTCCTTTCCTCACTGGGCTATTTTCTGTGTTGGAGCCCCTGGGCTTATAGCATCCTGCTTTTCCAGCTAGGGTTGTAGCTTAGCAAGTAATGATCATAATAATGATAACGATGAGTTGCTATAAATAACCTGAATATTGGTTTAAATTTGAGTTACTACAATAACAGGAATCTTAGTTTAAAGAAGTTACTACGAATAACAGGAATCTTAGTTTAAAGAAGAATTGCTTCGAATAACAGGAATATTGGTTTAAAGAAGCTACTACGATTAACAGGAATCTTGGTTTAAAGAAGAATTGCAACGACTAACAGGAATCTTGGTTTATTGAATAATTGCAATGAATAACAGGAATCTTGTTTTAAAGAAGAATTGCGTTGAATAATAGGAATCTTGGTTTAAGGAAGAGTTGCTACAAATAACAAGAAATCTCGGTTTAAAGAAGAGTTTCTACGAATAATAGGAATCATGGTTTAAAGAAGAGTTGTTTCGAATAATAATAGCAATCAGGAGAGAGAGAGAGAGAGAGAGAGAGAGAGAGAGAGAGAGAGAGAGAGAGAGAGAGAGAGAGAGAGAGAGAGAAGTGATTGATCAGTGTTTTGCGGTGATACCGCAATGTTGAAAGAAATAAGGATGAGTGTTGCTGAAATATTATTATTATTATTATTATTATTATTATTAATCATCATCATCAAATTATTATTATTATTATTATTATTATTATTATTATTATTATTATTATTATTGGGTGGGTCCACCATTTACGTAGTTGCTGCTTTTTAGCATCCTGTTTATTATATATATGCACAAAGGCCGCTCTCTTCTTCACGTCCTCCATCTCGGACAAAGGAGACCGCACGGTAAACAACCGCTCGTGTGAAGACATGCCTCTTTGACATGTGGGAATATGCCGCACGGTTTCAAACCGCTTGAAGCGAGCCTTAGACATATCAGTAAAACTTGTTGGATGAAAGACGAAATTATGAGTTTAATTGAAACGTTTAGGGAGAAAAAACATAATAGCAAGTACAAGATACTGAAGATTAATGGAAACAAGGTTAGGGCATAACATAATTGCATAGTATTCGTGAATAAACGTCATTGATGATGGGTCAGTAATAGAAATGAATAAGAATCATAAAATGGACACGGTACTAAGAAGACATTCTAAGCTTTCGTTATAACTGTTAAAACTACTATCTTTTAATGAAAGTAAAGTGGGATGTTGACAGTGAATATGAGTGTTTATATAAATGATTCTTCAATTAGTACATACGAACTACGAAAGGAAGATAAATTACATACAATCAAACTGTTATGAAAAAAGGATGCTATATTTAGAAAAAAAAGAAATAAAAGAGTTAAAATATGAAGCGAAAAGCTAATGTAATTCAGAAATGTTGGAAGGAAGGGAATTAGAGCACTCAGCCCTTCTCAGACGGAGAGGTAAAAGAGGTGGAAAGAAAAAGCCTCTAACAGTTCATGATATAAGTAAAAGAGATAACGAGGTGCAGTTTGTCTTTTTAAGATGAAGGTGCGTCTGTCAAATGCAATATTAAGATTAGTGAAATAAAGAAACAACATTCTCTTTGTATTTTAACTAACGAAACTCTTTTTTATATTTCAAATAAAGAATTACAATGGCGTAAGTTTTCGGGAACTGGTTCATTTGTAATAATAATAATAATAATAATAATAATAATAACAATAATAATAATAATTAAGTAAGGAAGTTTTATCAGTAATAATTAGAGATGCGCCCAAATGACTCTTGAAATGTATCATAAGAATTCAATATATAATAGCAAAATCGTCACATTCCTCTAAGCACCAATAAAATGTAATTTCTGCTTCTATCTTACAAAATGAACACCATCATAACAGATTATAACGATGGAAAACTTAGAGGACTTAAAATTAATCTCAAAATACTGAGCAATATGATCACCCAAAACACCCTTGTTTTCATCGCCTTTTCTTTATAAGTTTTTAGATCATCCTTCATTACATGATTAGCTTTGCCTAGACAACAGCCTTCCTCTCATTTCCTCTTAATTACAGATAAGGCAAAACAATGTTATGCCGTCGTCGAATCCCGATTACTTAAATGGATATACGTTTATAGATCCACGATAAAAAATATGAGCTCAGTTTATTAAAAGAAGCAACTATTAAAACAGTTTTATGTCAGTTATGTGAATTAAAAACTCAGGATGATGATTATTTTTACGTTAATATGTTTTCATTTGAGTGAGTTCAACGTTAACATAACTATAGGGAGCTATGAAAAGCGAATGAATAAAATTTTACTTTACTTGAGATACAACTAGGAAGAAATTTTTCTTTTAACGTTTATACACGTTAATATATATATATATATATATATATATATATATATATATATATATATATATATATATATATATATATATATATAATTGTAATACAATACTAAAGTATTGCTACAGAGTAATGATGTAATGCAAAAATTTATTCACTAGTTAGTAGGCTAAAGTTAACATTTTTGGGATGGAATCTAACTTTCATAGAGAACAGGAAAATATAGCATAATATATATGCATACACATTAACACGCACACACACACACACATATATATATATATATATATATATACATATATATAAATATATATATATATATATATATATATACATATATATATATAGATATATATATATATATATATATATATATATATATATATATATATATATATATATGTATATATAAATATATATATATACACACAGTAAAGAGAGAGAGAGAGAGAGAGAGAGAGAGAGAGAGAGAGAGAGAGAGAGAGAGAGAGAGAGAGAGAGAGAGACTATGGCAATTTGAATTCAATTCTTAATTCATCATTAGTCACTTATCATATCGACTTGATCATACATATCGAATGTGATGAACGCTTTTCGAAGACGCAAAAAGAATATGCCGCAAAAAGTGCAAAGTCTTTACTGCAAAAACAGCTTTTTATCCTTTCTTTTTTTCTAACACTTTTTCGCGTTTTCTAATTTTTTTCTTTCATTATCTGGGCAAACACTCGAAAGTGGTAAAAGTTCCTTAAGTTTCGAAGCTTCCGTCTGCTGCTTTTTTAACTTAAGAGTCGACGCTTCAAGAAATATGTTCTTTCGAAGCCAAGGAGAAAATGGGGGAGCTGGGATCTTCTCTAGCAAAAAGCTGAGGAATGTATGATTGGGTGATGAATTTGACGACTTTGTCACCTTCAGCAGCAAAGGGGTTTCTTTCATGATATTTTACCAAGTATCTTGGAAAAAGCTCCCTGTTTTAATTCGTATGTCTAAAACTACCAATATCATATATATATATATATATATATATATATATATATATATATATATATATATATATATATATATATATATATATGTGTGTGTGTGTGTGTGTGTCTTATATCTCCTTTCTTTGGTTTTCTGCTTCAGGGGGTCATCTTTGTATGTGTCAAACACAACAAACACTTCATCCAATTCTGATGTCATTGATGTATTTACCAAATTCTATCAATGCTTTAACTGTTGCAGGTCTTCTTTTAATCTTATTTACAACCACCATTCCATCAACAATGGCTTTCTTATGGATGGTGGTGAATGTTATGCATTTGACTCCTCAGTCTGAGAGTTGTCCACCACTGTTTGGAGACAGTTTATAAGCTTTTTGTCCTTGCATGGGAGCAGTGCCCCATCAGGGACAAAGAATGCTCTAGGAGTAAGTGTGAACTCATGGCATTTTTGCGATAGATATCTCTGTCTGATTGAGTAAGCACAACAAAATGACTGTACAAGTCTTTGATTTCTTTGAAATCAACAATGTGGTCATGGATCTTAATGGATAGTTATTTGTTTCCAGACATAACCATTATGTTTTTCTCCCTTTTCATTGGGGCCCACATACTGAGATCATCATTTATTCGTGTCCTGATGTGTGTTTCATACAACTCCTTCCCATGCTTGTTTTCCTCTAGAATCTGCATGACAGGGTACTGAGGAATGTATGCTTGGGTGATGAATTTGACGACTTTGTCACCTTCAGCAGCAAAGGGGTTTCCATGAGCTATAGTTGCATCTTTTATCTTTTCAACAGCTATAAACTCTTTTTGGATGCTAATCACATTCACATCTGGATGTCTCTTATTTTGTTTGGCATGAATACCATATTGGTTTTTGAATTCTGCAGAGACATCCTATTTCAGGGGCTGCCAAGAAGAAGCGTTGTCTTGCAGTCTCATGCATTCTCATTGTTTGAAATGCCAATAAGGCTTGAATGAACATTGAGTGCCTTGTTAACTTGTTCAAAAGCAGGATCTGCACCTATGAATGCAAATGGAATTGAAGTTTTGGTTACAGAAAGATTGCCGTTCTGGAGTTCTTCCTCACTGCATAGGTGCTTTGTATTCATCTCACACATGTCTGCAATGTAGCGAGGGAAAATCGTTTGTACTTCATCCTATCAAAGGCAAAGAAAAGCTTGTTCATTGCTCCACCTTCTTACACACACACACACACACACACACACACACACATATATATATATATATATATATATATATATATATATATATATATATATATATATATATATATATATAGAGCCAGAAATGGTTTAATTTGTCGTGAATTCGACCAATAAAATCATTTCTGGCCTTATATATATATATATATATATATATATATATATATATATATATATATATGTATATATTTATATATATATATATATATATATATATATATATATATATATATATGTATATATATATATATATATATATATATATATATATATATATATATATATATACGTGTGCGTGATAATTTATCAAATTTACATGTGATTTTAATTTATTCATATAAGTCAAAAATATACTCCAGTTTCGACTTGGTCAGGGCTCAAATCTTTGGCCGACCAGAAGCTATTATCAATGAGTTAATTTCACCTTGGGTCTCTGATCCCGAAGCAGAGCAAATTCGACATTTAGAGGTATTTGTGGCTTATATGTACTGTATGGATACATATATATATATATATATATATATATATATATATATATATATATATATATATATACATATATATATATATCCTCTCTCTCTCTCTCTCTCTCTCTCTCTCTCTCTCTCTCTCTCTCTCTCTCTCTCTCTCTCTCTCTCTCTCTCTCCACTATAAAACGAAGTAACATTTTTTTCCAGGGAATATACTGTACTGTATGACATCAACAGGACATCTGGTCAAATTGCCACAATTTGGTGTAATTAAAATAATAAATGTACTTTAAGAAGAATTTAAGGGAGAAAACTAACTTCGCTTTTTCACCATTTACCCTCAAAATTACTTTGTTCTATCTACCTGCTTTACATTTTTCTAAATTATTTAGAATTGGGTGAGAAAACCCTCATTTTCCTAAAGTAAATCATGTTTACTTAACTCATAAGATTCTCTCTAAGGAAGATTATTTTTAACATAACACTAATATGTGTGTGTGAGAGAGAGAGAGAGAGGGAGAGAGAGAGAGAGAGAGAGAGAGAGAGAGAGAGAGATAAAATGAAAGTGACAATGTAAAATATATTCAATGTTTGAGTTTATTTAAAAGAATTTAAATATTTCCTGTAGAGAAAAAAAGTATAGATCTAATAACGAATTCATTTTCTAATTTCGTCCAGAGATAATGGACGAAATTCTCTATTATTAAATCTCATATGATTAACGTTACTTTAAACATAGTGAATTTTACGAAACTTCCAATTCTTTGGAAACTTGAATCAGGCAATCAGTCACAAAGATTATTTTCATATCCCAATATTAGCAGAGAGAAACGGCCCATTTCCACGGAAAATGTCTTCATTTCTCATATGATGTAATTGGTGTTCCAGTTAGCAGATGTATTTTGATTTTCATCTTCGCTCCTAAAAGCCTTGACCAGAAATACAAACAGTGACAATGCTCCTGTGTTTTGTGTGGATGGAAAACTACATTAGTTTTAGCGTTTCAAAATGTTTGGCAATAAAAAAAGTTTTTGGATGCAAGGCATCTCTGAAGGCCCAATTAAGATCTTACACTATCAAAGAAATTTATGAGGAAAACATAAAGTACTTTAAGGGAAAATCAATCTATGAAAGTATGATAATCTTGATAAAGGCAAAACCTGGTTAAAGATTAAAAGGCCAAAAATAAACACATGATCAAAACCCGAGCACAACCCCATCCCTACACAAGATGTAGAACCCAGGAGGGATAGGTAATGGCTTCCGGTAGACATATGAAACGTTCCCTAATCCAATATCGTGTCGTGATTGAGACGACTTTTTAGGGTTCTCGCATTTTGAATATCTGACGTTTCCACTAGCGTACCAATACTACAACCTCTAAAAGTTTGAAGGTCGCTTATGATTGGCAGAAACAGGGGATAGGACAATGTCAAGGAGACAGCACAATGCCCTCTGACCATATATGAAAGGGACAGGGCAATGCCTTAGAGATTGGCCATATATGGAAGGGACAGGATAATGCCCTTGAGACCGATCATATACTGTACAGTGTATATATATATATATATATATATATATATATATATATATATATATATATATATATATATATATATATATATATATGTATGTATAAGTATATATATATGCACAACACAGACACACACATAAGTATATATATATATATATATATATATATATATATATATATATATATATATATATATATATATATATGTATGTGCACGACACAGACACGCACACATATATATATACATATATATATATATATATATATATATATATATATATATATATATATATATATATATATATATATGTATATTTATATATATGTATGTGTGTATGATAAATTTTGCACGTTTAAACGTTTTTTCATATTTCAAATAAGCCATTTATTTCAATACATTAAAGTCTGCATTCTCTTACCGACCTTGGGATCAGAGCCCCAGGCAAAATTACTCAAAGGCTATAGCATCCGACCGGCCGGGTTTCAAACCCTGGTCCAGGATACTTGTATGACAGTGACACTACCACTTAGCCACGAAGAAAGTATTTGTGTCACTGTCATACAAGTATCCTGAACCAAGGTTCGAAACCCGGCCGGTCAGATGCTATAGTCTTTGAGTGATTTCGCCTGGAGCTCTGATCCCAAGGTCGGTAAGAGAATCCAGACTCTAATGTATTAAAGTATACGGCTTATTTTAAATATATATATGCACATATCTATATATATATATATATATATATATATATATATATATATATATATATATATATATAAGCATATATATATATATATATATATATATATATATACATATATATATATATACACACAAGCACACACACACACACACACATATATATATATATATATATATATATATATATATATATATATATATATACACATGATCAGCACCCAAGCAACCTCTCCATCAAGCCAAGACTAGGCAGGTGGCATGCAATGGCTGCTGATGACTCGGCAGGTACACCTACAGGCTTCCCCAACACCAACATCCCGGGACCCCTTTCTAGCTCACAAGGATGGGGAGGTTACAGACACTACCAGAAATTGCCGAGCTTGAGCGGGTCTCGAACTCCCGTCCAACCGACTGACAAAAAACAACAACAGCAACAATAATAATAATAATAATAATAATAATTATAATAATAATAATAATAATAATAATAATAACAATAATAATAATAATAATAACAAAGAAAGGGGAGGATATTATCACAAATCATGGAGTCCACATTCATATATGTGCCATTCATTTACAATTCACAGATATCAAGGCGTAAGCTTATGTCTAATGTATTTACAAAAAGGCTTCAAGTACAAGGTAATATTTCAGAACAATATTTTTTCAGAGTAAATAAGTAGCACTGGAAGTGTTAAAATTATCCTGCAGTTGTAGAATTCTGCATTCTCTTCAGTCTTTCGACTTAATACTGCATTGTATATAATAAAGACTATCTTGGTACAGTAACAATTAATAAAATGTGTTGATTTTAGGAGAAACCCCAGACAAGTAATGGAAAGAATCCATCTTAATTTTAAACTGTCAATTTCATGGCTATCAAGATTAATTCCCCAAGGATATAGTGCCAACCCTAGACACTTTATATTGAAATTATTAGGGGGCAAACCGTCAACCACCTTATTAGTCAAATATGAGGCATTTCAACTCTGGTTTAAAAAAGCTAGGTCATAGTTTCTCTTGCAGTTATGTCTGAGGATATAAATATAACTACTTTCGGGTTCTTATTCAGAGTAATTTTTCGGCAACATTTTGGGAAAGTTTACAATTCTTTATACTTTATGTAGTTCTGATAGACTAAGTAAAAGTTTGTAGTAACATTTGATTTAATGTCTTGATGTGATGATTGTGAGAAACAATTTCAGACGTAAATAACAACTTTCTTTGTTTACCAGTTGGCATGATAATTCATTATCTAACCTTTAAAGTTCAGAAGTCTCTCCATCTATATCTAAATAAAAATTGATTAGAAGTGACAATAGACTTTGAAGCGTTCCCAACATAAGACAACAAGTGAACTGATTAAACCCAGCACACTTATGTCAATAGAAAAGAGGCTTCAGATTCCGTCGGAGTTGATCGAAATAGCTGGTCTAATATACTAATAATGTGGGGAGTTCAGCTAAGAAAATTCCCATTACATAATACTTACCTAAGTCTCCTGGACTAACAAGAGCATTTGTTAAGGTACCGTTGCTATTGGAACATATAAGGACTGGATTTATCTAAGATTTTACACATGCAACTTCGTAATATCCGATAAAAAATGCTTTTGAAATATATAGGAAGCCTATTACCAGGTAGAAAGAGATCCTTACTTGAATTTCAGACAGTTCAACGAAACTGGAAGAATAAAATGCCTAAGATAATTATTCACAGAAGCAAGTGTTTGAGATTATATATTTGGGCCATAAATAGATGCATGATTTAGGTCAGAAAAATATAACTTTTGGCATTGAATATTCCAATGAAATGTCGAAAATATCGAAATTTCCACTTGACTGTAGCTAGCTGAAGGATTAAGGTCTTACTCAATATTACAAAAAAAGCAAACTGAGAGCAT
>NC_090729.1:68615149-68617649 GCF_036898095.1 Palaemon carinicauda | reverse complement strand
ATATATGCATATTGTATATTCTTAATAATGTTATTCCTTAAAGCCAAGTTTAACACATGCCTTATAATTCCTCCCTATCTCCTACTTGGCGTTTCTCTTATCTCCCCTGACAGACGTATTGCGTCCCTTGATTCAAGGCTAATACAAGTTTGTTCTCTGTTGGTGTCGTCTAAACTTTCAAACAGGTCGTTTCCCTCATTATGTCCGGTTCCGAGAAGCTTCTTAACGAGTAATTACCTTCTAATGGGGATCGTCCCAAGTATTATTTTTATATCATTTCCATATCTTGGATTTTACGGTGCTTCAACAAAAGCCGAATGAAACAGCCTTTATATTGGAGATGATAATAATTTAATTAGCAATATTTATACATAGATTTCATATCATATAAAATATTTTTCATATCAAACAAAAATTCAGCAAAAATTTTCATACATATGTTTTTAGCTAGCTCATAAACTGCGAAATATAATCTCATATTTTTTTTCTTGATGACAATTCCATGATTGAAAGAATCTAAACAAAACAAAAAAATCTAAGAAATTATTTGCTCCATGTAATTCACAATCCCATAAAGGTGATATGTCCCATTTGTATGAAAGAGAGAGAGAGAGAGAGAGAGAGAGAGAGAGAGAGAGAGAGAGAGAGAGAGAGAGAGAGAGAGATGACCAAATCAATTTTTGTTTTCAATACGGAAAAGCATCTTGTATATTTAGACGTTTTTGGGAGAAAAAGGATTAATATTTGTACAACTAAATGGAATGTTATTAATCATCATTAATCGTCTAAAAAATATCCAGTAATATATATTGAGACGATTTAGACACACTGGACCTAGAAAAATATTTAGTTAAGTTGTTTTTCCATTACAAATTCCAGTATTTTCATTAAAAATGGTTTTAATAAGCTAATATCGCCGTCAATATGCAAATAATAAGAGAAGAAATATATTGCTCTGCTAATCACCTTTAATGAACAAACCTGTTACGGCCAGCTACTTCTGATCCCGAAAAAGGATCTGTGAATGAATATACTTTTTGTCGTACAAGTATATAGTAAAATGGGAATAAAAGGGAAAAACACAAGAGGAGGATGATTCTAAAAGTAAATAAAGAGACTTCTCGTTTTAAGTATTATCTTAATTGTAAATTTAATCGGGATATTCCAAGGGATGTGTTTCCGTGTTTACATATGTGAGAGGTTATTGCATAAAGTACGGAATATCGGTCTGAACTGAAATATAACTCAGTATCGGTGACACTAAATATATTTTCCCGCAGAGATAATGTTTGCGTTTCATTTCGCTCTCTCAGAAAATGAGGAAAAAATCACATCCAATTTTGATAAAATATGAGACGGGGCAAATAATTTTCTATCCAAAATTAACTGACATCTTATTTTTCCTCTTAAAGTCTGAGGACTGAATCATTCCTTGTATCAAGACTTTACCCTCTTTTTTTCTCTGCTCTTCTAACAACAAGATATGTTTCACCTTGCAATATTCTTCCTATATGTTTCGAATACCTTCTTTCATTTCTGGGTTCCTTCTTACAAGTCTAGGAGAATTTACATCCTTAATCTATGGAGGTTCAATTATCCTACAGTAGTCATTGCTCCACATTTTACTTTCTAATTAGATTAATCATAAACCTTTCTCCACTTCTAATATTATCTTTCCTTGGAAGAAAATGCCTGTTGAAATTGAAAATCCTAAGTTACATTCTTCCTAGGTATTCAATTTGTCCAGCTATTATCTCCGGAAAGTCTAATCGTATGTTTGAACTCGCATACAATAACCAACAATAATTAAAGCCTGCATTAATTCATCACCTAAACCAATATCTTTTCTGTCTTAAAATCTAATGTTGTTAACATCATATCACTTAGCAATTACAATATGCAAGTATACGAATCCCTTGCATAATACTGTAAGAGTCAATGTATATATCAAGATGAATTATCTAGATCAAGAATGCTCTTTTAAAGATTATTTATTCTATATCTATATCTTTATCCTGCGCCGATAGAGTTGTGACAGTTCAAATTATCGGAGCCGAAATAAAAGAATCAATCCTTCTCTCTGTTCTAGCTAGAGTCTTAAGTTCTCTTATTTAAACCCCCAGTTGCGATAAGTTCAGAGATCACATTCACATTTAAGTTTTAGCCTCTGATTAAAAGTACATTGTATGCACTAATTCTTCTCGTATTCTATAAATCCCAATCGAAGTGCACTGATTATTCTTTATCTGATAGATTGCTTCGATAACCTTTCCATAGAAGTGAATTTCATTCATTGGTATAACATATTACAGTTTCTCTTTTTAGATTACGGTCACCCATCTAATGATTTACCTTTAATCCCTATTTCTTCCTTCGTTTTCATTTCAAAATTAAATTTTCAACTCCCTTTAAGAAATTACATTTATTAAGTAATTATTTCTCCATTTAAATTATCAACCGTTTCTCTCCTTATGTTTTTTCCCATCTTAAGATGCTTGAG
>NC_090729.1:68580149-68612649 GCF_036898095.1 Palaemon carinicauda | reverse complement strand
TATATATATATATATATATATATATATATATATATATATATATATATATATATATAGTATATAATCATTACCACCATCACCAGCCAGTGGTAGTCTACTGCAGGACAAACGCCTCAGACATTATCTTCCTCACGGGATTGATTATGGCCTATCTATGCTGGTCTATACAGCCTTCACCTGCCTCGTTTGCAATCTATAAGCACATATTATAGTATTCCTAATGTCCATCTATTATCTGTCATTTTCATTATATGTCCTGCCCATGTCAATTTCTTGTTCTTACATTTTGTTAGGTTATCTTCTCTTTTAGTTTTCTCTCGTATCCATGTTTATTTTTTCCCATCATGGTTCTTTCCATAGTTATATAAGTTGTCACTAGCTTATGTTCTAAGGCTTAAGTAAGGCTCCAACTTTCTTAAGCACAAGTTAATACCGGTAAGACCATCAGATTAAAGACTATTTTTAGAGAAAGTGGCAGTTAGTTTTCATAATTTTCTTTTCACCAAAAGCTCTCGATCCAATGTCCTGGGGAAAAACTTATTGTCTGTACTAAGTACGTATAACTATTAACAATATCTTAAGAGGTTTGTCCATAACCCTTATTTCTTGTCTCAGCATTTTCATTGAACATTATGTTTCTTTATTCAAATCTTCTACCATCGGTTGCAATTTCCCCATGGTTCACTAAATAGAAGTACCTCGTCTGCAAATGTAAGCTGTTAAGGTATTTACCATTAATGACAACTCCTACATTTTCCAATCTGAAATTTTAAAAGCTTCTTCCAGCCCCATGTAAATAAATTAGGAGAGATGGAGTCGCCCTTTCTAATTCCTTTCTCAATCGGAAATGTCTCACTATTTTTATGTAGTTGTAGAATTGTTGTACTGTTCGTAGAGATATATTTAAGTTTTCTAACATAAGTTTCATTTATTCCTTGTCCTTGAAGCACTTTCATTACTGCTGCAGTTTTGATGAAATCAAAAGCCTTCTCATAGTACATTATCCCCATACATAGTGATAGCAATACTCTGTTGATTCTTTAATTAGCTGGTTAATTATATGGATATAGTCACTTGTTGAATACCCAGAACTATAATGCCTGCCTGCTCTCTTGGTTGATTAAACTCTAGTTGTCTCTCTATTTAGCCTAAGATGATCTTTGTAAATATTTTATATATTACGGAGAGTAAACTTATTAGGAGGAATTTTTCAGGTCCTTTGTCTCTCCATCTTTGTGAATTAATATAATGATAAAGCTTTTCCACGCTGTAGATATAGAGCATTCTGGCAGAAAAGTTCAGCGAGTTTTACTGCTATGAAATCTTCTGCATCTTAAATCATATCAATTGTTAGGACAACTTCCTGTGCTGCATTGCCTCTTTTCATGTCTTTTAATGCTTTCTTTACTTCACCTGTTACGTTTGATAGTGGTTCGGTTGTTTCATTACTTCTATTAGCACTAATAGTTTGTTTTAAGCAAGCAGTAAAACAAAAACGCAAATTTAAAACAAAAATAGTGAATATTGTTTAATCAGCTTTGTAGTCGAATGAAATTATAATCTTAGTACTGACGTGTAATTAAAAATAGTCTGCATGATACTTGGTGTAACGTGAATGTTTAATCAGTTTTAAAAACTAGACGATAAAGAAATATGATATGAAATGAACGTTAATAAAATTCGTTTATGATCTGTAAAATAATAAATCCTACTAAAATGTAAAACGTACGTGAAATTGGAAGTCCAACTAACGCAGCAGGTATAAAATACTGATCCCTCCCCCAAATTAAGCCCATGATTTATCACTTAGTACATTTGTAATATACAGCAAATACGAATCTCTTTGTGTGATTCCTTAATCTTCTTAAGAAGCAAAGAGTTTCATCTGTAGATTTAGTTGAGGATGGCTTACTATGAAAAAAATTGCCATTTGCTGTAGAATTAAATTTAGTGGCCTTCCCAACTATCATTCTGTGATTTCATGCACTCTTTATCAAAGCAAATAATGATAAATAATATATATATATATATATATATATATATATATATATATATATATATATATATATATATATATATATATATATATATATATAATATATATATATATATATATATATATATATATATATAATATATATATATATATACACACACACATATATATATATATATATATATATATATATATATATATATATACATATACATACATATATATATATATATATATATATATATACTGTATATATATATATATACATATACATACATATATATATATATATATATACTGTATATATATATATATATATATATATATATATATATATATATATATATATATATATATATATATATATATATATATATATTGTTATGGGCCACACCCATCAAACATACAAAAATCTCTTAAACACAAATGAAGTCACTAACGACCAAGTCCACAATAGGTGGAATGGCCACAACAGAGTGTACAGAGATGGAATCAAAGAGGATATAAAAAGCTGAAAATAAAACTTTAATATTTATTACAAACTTTTAAGAAGGAAATGACCACTGAGTCTCTTACAAAATACATTAAATAAACCAAATCCAATCATACACTGAAAACATAGAATAACCAACACTCTTACACCATTTTAAGACAGACTATACAATTAAACTTTAAAGAGAGGACCCCGAAAGTAATAGAATGTCGAAAAGTCAGAATAACCTAACTTATGTTACACACTAAATTCATAACAAAAAATAAATTGCTTCCCTTAAGCGAGCTTCAAAACAGTTGTATTGGCAAACACAGCCTTCAAATCACAGGACGAGGAGATTAATATATAATTTCGCCAGACAATCCATGGACACGGCCGTCCGACAGGTAAACATTCACTTTAGCGTCGCGAGACGATCAACAGACACGGAGGTCCAAAAACACACCACACCTTACCAGTTGGCAGAGAGGTCCCCTTGGCTAAATCACTGAACCAAGGGCGAGGTTGGATAATCCAAAAATCTTCCAAAGGAAGACAACAGCGGAAGCGAAGAAAGGCAGGTCTCAATTATCCGACTCAGTCAGTCAAGCACTCCCCTTAAAGGTCCAGAAACGACTGTCTCCTCCTGGACGCTCAGCGCCCAAGTCACCACCCGTGAAAATAAAACAAGCTCATTGTAATTAAAACTAAACAACAAGTCAGAAAAGTCGGGGAGGAGGAATCAGGGTCATTACGTTCCAAAAGAAATAATTACTGCCAAAGTGACTTAATCAAAACAAAAATAATTTACGTTAAATGTAACACATACTAACACCTCCTCACCCAACAAAAAAAAATTTTCCACAAGGAACTTTTCCTGCAAAGTATTGAACTCAACTCAAAATTTAAAGAAATACATAAAAATGCTAACTTCAAAAGCAAACATTAATTCAATCTACATGAAATAAAACAGGGACAATAAGCAAAATTAAAGTAAACTGTCAAAAACTCAAAAAGTGATTGAAATTACTATATCACGTTGCCGCATAGATTAGAGATAGTGGCAAAAAAATTGTACCACTTTCAATACTGTCAATAGATATCAAATCTTAACCTTAATACTAAGACTTAAAGCTAATACAAGAAAATAACTTATTGACTAAGCCAAAAATAACAACAGGATCAACATACGAAGCAAATATATTAATATCCCCATGAATTCTCAAGTGGAGCGGTGGGCACAGGTTAGCAGAGCAGAAATATTTACAAAACTAACCTATTATTAGGCTAAACTTACACAACCGACAACAAAAATATAAATCGAACACGATGTGGTTATTACCTCAACCAAGGTCACCACTCATACACCAGCCTGTAGCGCCTAAAAAACGGCCGTGCTGTGCTACCGACTCGTGAGCCTGTGACTTGGTTAAATTATTCTAAAAACACAAATATCAGTTAAACAAAAATAAGGACAAACACCTTAATAGATTAACCTTAACTCAGTCTAGGGTACCACTCATACACCAGCCTGTAGCGCCTAAAAAGCGGCTGTGTTGTGCTACAGACCCGTGAGCCCATGACCCATCTAAGCTATGTAAAGATAAAAAAAAAAAAAAAAAACAGGGACATGATATTATATGATTTGCAACACTCAATAATGTGACCCTTCACAACACTTTCCAAAAATGCCTCTTCTCACTCCAGAGAGCGTCCTCATACTAGACGGGTTTGGGCCTTAAATTCACACACCATTAATGGACATACACAAGACAATGGTAACACCTTAAAAATAACCTCCACCAACAATACACACTAAAGTAAACAGAAATCAAAAGTACCATTACCCACTAGTAACCAAAGACGACACCGAAGAAAACCCTGCAAATCAAGACATTTAACATCTTAATCTTAATTACTTAATCCCAAATCAATCACTGATGCGTGACAGTGCATCAGCGACAACATTACTTTTACCTGGAATGTGTGAAAAGCTAAAATTCCATTTCTGGAGCAAGAGGCTCCAACGCATCAACCGTTGATTTTTATTCTTAAACCTGTTCAAGAAAACCAACGGATTATGATCCGTTAATATTTTAATCGGAGTCCCTGTGGAGGATAAATATCCTTGAAAATGGCTTACAGCTAAAATTAATCCCAAAGTCTCCTTCTATACGGTCGAATATTTCCGTTGTGTCGGGGATAACTTTTTAGAAAAATAGGCAACAGGATGAGATACTCCATGGGCATCTTCCTGCAACAAAACTGCTCCAACCCCAACATCACTCGCATCAGTCGCAAGTGAAAAAGGGACGTCAAAATCAGGGGCTTTCAATATAGGGAAATTCATTAGGACCTGCTTTAATTTTTCAAAGGCATTTTGGGCATCATTAGTCCATACAAAAGTCACATTCTTACGTAATAAATTAGTCAGGGGCTCAGCGATATCAGAAAAATCCTTAACAAATCTGCGATAATACCCTACTAACCCAAGGAATTTTCTGACATCCCTGTGACACCTTGGTATTTCAATATGCCTAATAGAATCTACGTTTGCCTGTTTTGGAGCCACTTTCCCAAATCCTACTTCGTGACCCAAATACACAACCTTTGCTTTGGCAAACTCACTCTTTTTGAGGTTTATAACCAAACCAGCTTTCCCAAGTACCTGAAATAAGGCCTTAATACGTTTAAGATGGGTGTCCCAGTCATCACTATAAATTACAATATCATCGATATAAACAACACACCCCTCTAAACCTTGAACCAAAGTATTCATCAACCTTTGAAAGGTTGCAGCAGCATTCTTCATGCCAAAAGGCATTACTTTACATTGATAGAGTCCTCGCTGCGTTACAAATGCTGACAACTCCCGTGCCCGTTTGGACAGCGGAACTTGCCAATACCCCTTTAACAAATCAAATTTAGTTATATACTTCGAATTCCCTATCCTGTCAATACAGTCCTCTATCCTGGGTAAAGGATAACTATCAGGCTTTGTGACCTCGTTGACTTTGTGGTAATCAAAACAAAGCCTGAATTGACCATCCTGCTTCTTTACCAAAACAACAGGTGAAGACCACGGACTGTTGCTGGGTTCAATCAGCCCGTGTCGTAACATATAATCAACCTCTTTATCCACAACATCATTTTTAAATGGATTTAACCTGTAAGGGGATTGTTTTACCGGAGTTGCGTTACCCACATCTACATCATGTTCCAGGACAGTGGTCTGTCCGGGAACATCCGAAAATAAATCCTTATAACCAAAAACTAACTTTTTCAAAGATCCTTGTCCTGCAAAATTTAAATGTGAAACCATTTCTGAAAAATTTTCTAAAGAATGTTCATTATCATTAGGACATTCGGCACCATCAAAACAATCATCATCAAAATTACTCACATCTGGAAAAGAAAAAGAATTAATACCATTACACTTTGTAGCATTACCAATTAATGTCACGGGAACAACTTTGTCACGACCTTTATAAGCTTTCAACATATTTATGTGACACAGCTGGTAGGGTCTCCTCCTTTCAGGAGTTTCAACTAAATAATTAACATCACTTAATTTCTTTAAAATTTTCCACGGTCCTGAAAATGCAGCTTTTAAAGGGTTTCCTGGAATGGGAAGCAATACCAACACATTATCACCTACTACAAAATTACGCTCCTTAGTATTTCTGTCAAAAAAGTATTTCATTTTCTTTTGGCTACGCAATAAATTTTCACCAGCAAACTTCCAAGCATTCGTTAATTTTTCACCCAAATTACTAACATAATGTAATAAATTTATATCAGGGGCGTCCCCCTCCCAAGATTCACGAACCACATCCAATGGACCACGCACACAATGACCAAATATAAGGCTGAAAGGTGAAAATCCTAAAGATTGACTCGGCACTGACCGAAATGCAAATAATAAATAAGGTAGTTCCTTATCCCATTCAGAACCATTAACCAAACAATATTTTTTTATCATAGATTTCATGGTTTGATGAAATCGTTCCAAAACACCTTGACTTTCAGGGTGGTACGGGGAAGAAGTCACATGTTTAATTTTCAACTCGGCCATCTTCTCCCTAAATAATTCACTCATAAAATTAGACCCACAATCGGACTGAATTACTTTGGGCATACCGAACCTGGTAAAAAATTCAATTAACATTTCAACAATTTTAACAGTTTTTACATTTCGCAGAGGTATTGCCTCAGGATATCGAGACATCCTATCCATAATTGTTAAAATATACTGATTGCCACTACGAGTTTTCGGCAGAGGACCAACAACGTCAATAATTACTTCCCTGAACGGTTCAGAAACAACAGGAATAGGATGTAATGGTGCCTTTGGAATTGGTTGATTAGGCTTCCCGACCTTCTGACATGGATCACAACTATTTACAAATTTTTTAACATCATTTTTCATCTTAGGCCAAAAATAACTTTCACACAATTTACGAGTGGTTTTAAAAATACCAAAATGACCAGCCAAACCATTTTCATGAGCCAATGTCATTAATTCCTTTCGATAAACAAAAGGAACCATAATCTGCTTAACAATTTCACAACCTGTGTTAATGGCATCAAAAGGTCTACTTACTCTGTATAAAATATTATTAATTATCTTAAATCGAGGGACCGTCAAATCAGTAATTTCGCCAGACTCAATTGGCAGGTCTTTAAAATCTGCTTTTTGAGCTGTAATAAGTTCCTTAGTAGTCCAATTAAGTTTATTATCCAACACACCACTATCTACAACTAAACTATCACTACGATCTAAACTACTCAAATCAACATCAACTACCGACTCAACACTACTAGCCTTCGATCGAGTGACTGCAGATATTTCATTACTGGAATTTAACACAATTGGGAAAGTTTTATTTATTAGGGCAACATCATTCCCTAACACCAAATCCACACCTTTAATAGGAATCTTATCAATAATAGCCAGTTTCAAATAACCTGAAATAGACGGGCATGATAAATAAACACTCTCAACCGGGTAAGACCAGACCGTATCTGGAAAACCACTTAACAAAACATATTCCTTATTTGTACATTCAAATTCAATAGGCAAAGATTCTCTGAGAATTAAAGACTGAGCAGCCCCAGTGTCACGCAAAATTTTAACCTTTCTTTGCTCAGTCGAATTCCCAGAGCGAACAAAACCATTAACCAAAAATTCCTGAAAAGGAGCCAGTGACTTATTGCCTAGTCATTGATTATTAGAATTCTCAGCCACTGACTCGTTCTCATTCCTATGAATGGCCATTACCGGACGTCTTTCGGTCCCTTGTGACTTTTTAAAAGCAAAACACATGCTCTTGACGTGTCCCTTCTTATGACAGAAGAAACAAGTAAAATTTCTCAACTTCCCTGGGTTGTTTGTGGTCTGCTTGTTATAACTGTTAACAGGAGTAGTACGAGAACCATAATTATCATTAGGCCTGTTATATGTATTCTTGTTACTATTCCCGTCAACTCTCACCCAACTAGACTTCTCATTTCTGGGTACCTCCCCCATCTCATTTCTATGAGAGAGGAGATACTCATCACTTGCAATAGCCACCTCCTGCAAAGTTTCTAATTTCTAAAATTTCTACTGACACCATTTCATCCCCCTGCCTAGTCACTGGTTTACCTTCTCCCTTCATCGCTTTAACATTTTCATAAATATTTAGAAGCAACAAGCTCTTCCTAAGAGACTCGGGATTTTCAATTTCAAAAAATTCTGCTACATACTCTAAATCAGGCTTATTCAAGTCTGCCAACCTTTCCTGCCACCCCTCTCCACTCAAGAGCTCCGGGATATTAAAATCCGTCATGGTGAATTAATTGCCCACAAATAAATATCACAAAATATACCAAAAAAAGAAAAAAACCAATACACTGAACACCAATAACCACACAAATATCCTACCACGGTCACAAAAAAAAAATTATAAACACCAATCAACACATAAATATAGGAGAGAAGGTATTACTATGTGGCAAGCACCCCAAGACTCCACTCTATACACTCAAGTGACTACAGGATCCGAGAGATCCTGTCACGGTCGCCAATTGTTATGGGCCACACCCATCAAACATACAAAAATCTCTTAAACACAAATGAAGTCACTAACGACCAAGTCCACAATAGGTGGAATGGCCACAACAGAGTGTACAGAGATGGAATCAAGGAGGATATAAAAAGCTGAAAATAAAACTTTAATATTTATTACAAACTTTTAAGAAGGAAATGACCACTGAGTCTCTTACAAAATACATTAAATAAACCAAATCCAATCATACACTGAAAACATAGAATAACCAACACTCTTACACCATTTTAAGACAGACTATACAATTAAACTTTAAAGAGAGGACCCCGAAAGTAATAGAATGTCGAAAAGTCAGAATAACCTAACTTATGTTACACACTAAATTCATAACAAAAAATAAATTGCTTCCCTTAAGCGAGCTTCAAAACAGTTGTATTGGCAAACACAGCCTTCAAATCAAAGGACGAGGAGATTAATATATAATTTCGCCAGACAATCCATGGACACGGCCGTCCGACAGGTAAACATTCACTTTAGCGTCGCAAGACGATCAACAGACACGGAGGTCCAAAAACACACCACACCTTACCAGTTGGCAGAGAGGTCCCCTTGGCTAAATCACTGAACCAAGGGCGAGGTTGGATAATCCAAAAATCTTCCAAAGGAAGACAACAGCGGAAGCGAAGAAAGGCAGGTCTCAATTATCCGACTCAGTCAGTCAAGCACTCCCCTTAAAGGTCCAGAAACGACTGTCTCCTCCTGGACGCTCAGCGCCCAAGTCACCACCCGTGAAAATAAAACAAGCTCATTGTAATTAAAACTAAACAACAAGTCAGAAAAGTCGGGGAGGAGGAAACAGGGTCATTACGTTCCAAAAGAAATAATTACTGCCAAAGTGACTTAATCACAACAAAAATAATTTACGTTGAATGTAACACATACTAACAATATATATATATATATATATATATTATATATATGTGTCCTAATATCTATATGCAAAATATTGGTTTCATACATCGAGATTAATAACCCTTTTAAGAGTACTATGAGTGTCATGAATTATAGTGAACGATCACTGAACTCTGTTTTAAGTGACGTAAACTATCATAAGGTCATGTGTTAAGACACTATTGGTGACAGTATACTTCCATCACAGTGGAGAATTCCACAAAACCTAACAATTCAGCATATTGATAGAACAACATTGATGTATATATATATATATATATATATATATATATATATATATATATATATATATATATATATGTATGTATATTACGGCTGGCAAGCTACACAACCTCTCGAGTTCAAAACTTAATGTTTCCTCTCAATCCTTCCCTTTTCTTGCCAACATTTTATATGGTCCTTTGCAGAAGGGTTCTTGTGATTCAATCGGGTGTTGGGATCTTTCTAGATGTACTCATTGACTTTCCCGCCATCTGACATACGAAGACATGCACAGCAAAACTGGCTTACATCTTTATGCATGCCATGCCAGAAAAAATATCTCATAATCTTCTCTGTCGTTTCCCTGATCCCCATATGTCCTGTGTCCTGTGCAACAGCGATCACCTGTCTTTTCAACGGTACAGGAATCAATATCTGACGGTATATCCTCCATTCAGCATTCCCAGGGATATCGGCGGGTCTAAGCTTCCTATCCTTAAGATAATAACAGGTCAGAAAGTGCTATGCCTCCGTCTCATCCACCACACGGAACAATAACTCTGTTAAATTTGCATCCTTCCATTCTAATCAAATCAGCCTTTTCCTACTCACTTGTTCTACTTCTAACGCTAAATTTTCTATTTCTTCCAGGTCCATTCTTCTTTGTCTTCTTGTCCACTCTTCTGTCATTCCTCTCCTCTTGGGCTTACTCGGGAGTTCTCTTGTGTACCATCAAGGGAATCCTCTTCTCCAGAAAACAAATCCTCCAAGTTCATCGCTCCTTCGATTTCTTTTACTTCTTTTCCAGCCACTTTCTTCGTCATAATCCTAGTTATCACACAACTAGGAAACAGATACTGATAGTCCTTCTCGAGTTCAGTTGTAGGACTATACTTCAATGATTTCTCTGTTACAATGAGACAAGGCACAAACAGCGCTCCACCAGCCTCATGACCCAGCAGGACTTCTATTTCTTCGACAGCCAAAAATCCTTTATCGCAAAATCAAAATTACCTGTCACCAAATTGCGTGTCACTTTCAAATGGCAATTAGGGGTAACCTCTTCACCTCCTATTCCCTTCAAAAAAACCGAGTCTCCTGTGAGAGACTGCTCCACCAACGGGTGTACTCCTCGTCTCACTACACTATGGTTACAACCTGTGTCACGCAATATCTTGACTGGGGTTTGCTCATTCCCGTCTATTGTTACTAATATACCTTCATAAATATATGGTTTAAAGGTATCCACGCTGTTTGGGTTTGTCCTGTTCATCGTGTAATCGTTGGCTGGTTTATTTTCCTCTTCATCCTTTCCCGATTGTTTCTTCGTCTTCCCAGTCTTTGAGGTCGAAATATCCTTAATCACTTAGGCGACTGTTTTCGGTTGATTCGACCAACATTCCTTACTAATATGGCCTCTCTTGCCACACTTGAAATAAACAATATTACCTTTCTGGTCGTCTTTCACGATACTTGAAGGAGGACGATTCGATGATTATTGTTGTGGTACTATCACATTCTCTTTAGGAACAGTACCCGTGCTACCTCCGCTGTAACTATCAAACTTGTTAACATAGTTATCACTGAACTGGTTCCCATGGCTCAGCAAATAATTGACTCTTGGTCGGAACGACGGTTGAAACTTCATACCCGGGGAGGGTTTACGACTGATAATATTATAACATTCACTCAGCGCAGCGGCTTTATCAATTTTCTTCACCTCTCTCTCTTTCTCTCTCAAGTACGTTCGAATATGTTCAGGAATTTCTTAGAGATATTGTTCTAGTACTTTCAAACCCAGCCACTGAGTGGGGCAAGCCAGCCTCAACTTGGTACCGGTCCCAAGCCCGGATAAATGGGGAGGGTTGGCGTCAGGAAAGGCATCCGGCCATTAAAACTTAGCCAGATGATAGAAAAAAATCGGGAGAAACAAAAAGGATAACATATGGTCTTTATTGACATGGAGAAGGCATACGATCGAGTACCATGTCAGGAGCTGTGGAGATGTATGAGAGAAAAGGGAGTCCCTGAGAAATACGTAAGAATCTCCCAAGCTATGTATGAAAGGGCAGAAGCAAATGTTAGGAGCAGTATAGGCCTAACAGAAAGTTTCCCAGTAAATGTGGGACTACATCAGGGGTCTGCATTGAGCCCTTACCTATTTGATCTGGTCATGGATGTAGTAACACAAGGTATTAAAGATCAGTCTCCTTGGTGTATGCTTTTTGCTGATGATGTTTTACTGTGTAGCACTAGGCGAGAGGTAGTAGAAGAGAATCTGGAGGAGTGGAGAAGAGAAATGGAAAATAGGGGATCGAAGATCAGCAGGAAAAAGACAGAGTATTTAAGATTGTAAAATGGCGAGAATGGGGAAGTTAGTTTACAAGGAGAGAGATTGAAAAGACTTGAAAATTACAGGTATTTAGGATCAACAGTTACAGAGGATGGTGATCTGGGGGCAGAAATAAACCACAGAATACAAGCAGGATGGAAGAATTGGAAAAAAGTGCGTGGAGTGCTATGCGACAGGAGAATAAGGGTTAAGTTGAAAGGTAAAGTACACAGGACAGTTGTAAGACTGGCAATGATGTATGGAGCGGAGACATGGGAAATAAAGAAAACAGAAGAGAAGATGATGGATGTGGCAGAGATGAAAATGTTGAGATGGATGTGTGGGGTGACAAGAAGAGATAAGATACAGAATGAGGTAATTAGGGGTACCACAGGAGTTAGAAAACTATAAGATGAGACCCAAGAAAGGTGGTACGGTCATGTCATGAGAAGAGATGAACAGTATATAGGGAGGAGAGTAATGGAAATGGAGGTACAGGGAACGAGAAGGAGAGGGAGACCAAAGCGAAGGTGGGTGGACTGTATCAAGGATGACCTTCGATCAAAGGGATTAACCGGTGATGAGGTGTGGGACAGAGGTAGATGGAGAAAGCTGACCAGAAACATCGACCCCACATAGAAGTGGGAAAAGATGTAGACAAAGAAGAAGAAGAAGAAGAAGATTGTTCTAGTACTTTCAATTTTTCTATATCAGCCATCTCCCTCACTTTAGCAACCTCTTTCATTCTCTTAAACCATTTTGGTACCTTACAAGCGTAATCCAGAAAAGTAATTTTATCATCCTTCCGCAAACTTCGGAACCTTTCATTATAATATTCAGGGGTCATCTGGTACACTTGTAGCACGCTCCTCTGCACTTCTTGATATTCCTTCCTCTGGTCCTGAGATAAGGACATGTAAGCACTACGTCCTTTCCCAAAGATTACACTGTAATAACACGGACCATTTATCTTCGGGCCATTGCATCGTCGATGCGACTGTTTCAAAATGATCGAGGAATTCATCAAGAGCCTCTTCTGTGACCTTTGAAATTAACCTCTGGGCATTCGTCACATTAAACATGGGATCGTACAGAACAGGGGCGCCTTTGTCTACATCACCGAATTTGCACAGGCATTCAACAGTTCCAATTCCCTTGCATGCCTCGCTTCTATCTCTTTTCCTGTCTTCTCTCTATTTTTCTCGTCTAGCTATTTCTCTCACTTCCATTTCCCTTGCGTGTCTTGCGATCTCTCTGGCTTCTTCCCCTTATTTTCGTTTTTGTTCTGACTCTCTTTCCCTTGCATGTCGTGCAACTCCTTTCTCTTCTGCAATTATCTTCAATTTGATCAAACCCTCCTATGCTACAATTCATCGAATCTCAGCCTCTACATCCCTTTCTGCTTTCATGCGTTCAGTTTGTGGGTCAACTGGTCATTGCTTCGCTACAAATTCTTCTTCAGCCTCCTTCAACAGTTCACGAGCTGCCACAGTATTTTTTTCCGACAACTTTCCCGAATTTATCAACGCTTCTACGCTAGACACTTGATGTGGGCCTTAATCATCCCAAACGTTGCATGGCCACCACATGTCATTAAAATAGAGCCACTGAGCTCTAGTTACATTAGCTTCTGGCAATTCCTGAACATTTGGGTTATTAATAAAACTCATGGATATTTAACTGTGTCACCTTGTACTTTACAAAAAAAAGAAAAAAATTTACCTCTCCCAAAAATATATCCTAAGAATACACAGAATTCTATCAACACTAAATTTTTCAAACCTTTAATCAAAAGATGGCCCTGTTATAACCAATATTTAAAACAGACTCGCTTGGGCACCAAAATATATATTATGGTCCCGGGTCAGGGCACCTATATATATATATATATATATATATATATATATATATATATATATATATATATATATATATATATATATATATATATATATATATACATATATATATATATATATATATATATATGACATCTATAAATATATATTACGACTGGCAAGTTACACAACGTCTCGAGTTCCAAACTCACCTGCTTGTTTTTACATTAATGTGTTATATACGAGTTACACCAAAACTCTGAGAAGATTCTACAACTCGCAGACAGCAATATATAAAAACACTGAATATCCAAAGATCTCTTTAAGCATACTCAAAACCAAACTGAATAATTATTATTAAGAACTATTCAAGGCCACCTCTTACTTCAATTCTTTAACAGGGATACGAGAGAGTACTGTGAAAGGCACTGTGATCGAAATAATACACTCTTTACAAAAATAGATATAATCTATAAATATTACAACACTTTGAAAGGATTTACATATTTTTCAAATCACTCGGAATATTAAGTCTGAACAAAACTTAGACTATGACAAAAGAAATTAATAATTACGAAAATTATACAATCACTTGTTTCACTGAAAATTAAATTTTACAATAACAATTAATATTAATACTTAATGTAAATAGTTAACCTTTAACACTAATGATTAAACTATTATAGAAATTACATAAAGTAACTGATAAACTTACAAGTTTTTAGCTTGAACGAAGTAATTGAAGCTAAGCAAAAATAAATATGCTTCACGTTTTTACATAAATCTCCCTTGGCCAGTTATAAAGAGTTACTCAATACTAGCACTCACCACAACACAATAAATTTAAAATGTCTTGCAAAATTGTAGTAACTTTTTAACACACTACACACGACATATGTTGGGCACAAACTTGATCACTTTGGAGAGGACACACACGAGATACTTGAGAAAGGAGGATGAACTTTGGCTCTTACACAGGACAGACTGTTCTCTTCTGCCCTACGCATCCTTAGGGGCACATATATATTGACTTAGTAACTTTTAGAATAATTCTAAATAGATTATTCTCGTGGCAGGCGCCTAGCAATGGGAAAGTTACTAACTAGATAAAAATTCAGGGGAATGAACTTTGCTTTCAAAGCAACTCTCTCAGCAGCTCCTCCCACCCCAAACATCAAAAAAACAGATAAAAACTAATGCTGGGGTTTTTGGGAACCTTCCAAAACACATGGCAAATATGAGAATTGAGTATTTTCACACAAACATGATGCAATACCTTATTAAAACATGAGAGAAAAATTACATAAGCTCTAGTTCATACCTTGTAGGAACATATAGCACTCTTAAACAGATTACGTAAGATTTCGTAACAAAATATGTGAAATAAAAAGTTGATTCTTAAGAATAATGTAAGTTTACACATAATGACTTGAATGAAGAATACAATGAAATGAACAACGAAACTCCGTTGTAATTTGCATACAAAATTTAAAACTACAAGAGAGAAGCTTACCTTATGAGCTGCCTATTAACCTCTTAAATTCACAAATGAAATACATAAATAAAATATATGAATAAATTATTTACTCCACACTAGACCAGCTTCGTAAGAATACATATATATATATATATATATATATATATATATATATATATATATATATATATATATATATATATATATATATATATATATATATGCTGGTAATTTCAAATAGTAACTTTTTCAATAAAAGGATTTATTGAGATAATGAGGAATCTTATAAACTAAAATAGATGGTAAATACGTTAGAAAAGAATCCCTGAAACTCGGGAACATTTTTAAGTCAATCCTTCAAGTAAAATTAAGAAGATAAAATCTAAGTAAACAAACCAAACAGATGAAAGTATAAAATTCACGTAAGAAAGTAATGAAAGAATAACATCTGAAAAAAAAAATCAAAACAAAGGAAAGGAGAATACTCGATGAAAAATAAAGGAAAGGATAGAATCTAAGTGAAAAACAAATTAAAAAATAAAATTAAAGTAAAATATAAATGAAAAGATGAGATCCAAATCAAAACAAGGAAGGATAACATTTAAGTACATTTAACAAATGAAAGGATAAAATCTAAGCAGGTTGGCCAGGCCACCAGCCTCCCGTTTGGATACTACCGCTAGAGTGTTATTGGGTCCTTTGTCTGGCCAGACAGTACTACATTGAATAATTCACCGAAGTTACGGCTCATTTTCCCTTTACCTTCAAATGCACTGAATAGCCTATACTGCCCTATAATTGTTCAGTGGCCACTTTCCTCTTGGTAAGGGAAGAAGAGACTAGCTATGATAAGCAGCTCTTCGAGGAGAAGGAAAATCCAAAATCAAACCATTGTTCTCTAATCTTGGGTAGTGCCATAACTTCTGTACCATAGTCTTTCACTGTCTTGGGGTAGAGTTTTCTTGCTTAACGGTACACTCGGGCACACTATTTAATATTAATTCTTTTCATCTTGTTTTGAAAATTTTATATTTTATATATGAGATTTATTTTAAGGTTGCTACTATTCTTAAAATATGTTATTACAATTGTTCATTACTTCTCTTTTAGTTTATTTATTTCTTTGTTTGCTTTCCTCACTGGGCTATTTTCCCTGTTGGAGCCCTTGGGCTTATAGCATACTGCTTTTCCAGCTAAGGTTGTAGCTTGACAAGTAATACTAATAATAATAATAAAGAAATACTAATGAAAGGACAAAGTCCTAATAAAAAAAAGGATAAATTACAAGTAAAAATAATAAAGATTAAATCAAAGTATAAAATAAAAGAAAGGATGACATCTAAGTAAATATAACAAAATGAAATCAAATCCAAATAAGAAAAAACAAATGAAAGGATAAAATCCCACGTGAAACGATGCTGTTATAAACTCGGATAACTTTTGATAAAATTGCATAAAATATGCTGACGTCCTTAGATAAGATTAATTCCGATTTCCAACGTTAGTCTCGTTTTATTTGACCTTTCAAGTAACTTTCTCGTAAATCATTAATACTTTTCCAATATAATGTTACAACGTATTAAGCAATCTATTATAGTGATCTAGTTTTTGAAGTTGAAACTTATTTAGCTAGGTAGTAAGTTGGCCAGGACACCAGCCACCAGTTGGGAAACTACCACTAGAGAGTTATTGGGCCCTTTGACTTGCCAGACGGTACTACATTAGATCCCTGTCTCTGTTTACGACTCACTTTTCCTTTGCTTACACATATACCGAATAGTCTGGTCTATTCTTTCCACATTCTCTTCAGTCATCATACACCTGCCAACACCAAGATTACTAAACAACTCTTCTTTGCTCAAGGGGTTAACTACTGCACTGCAATTGTTCAGTGGTTACTTTCCTCTTGGTAAGGGTAGAAGAGACCCTTTAGCTATGGTAAGCAATTCTTCTGGGAGAGGGACACTCCAAAATCAAACCATTGTTCTCTAGCCTCTGCACCATAGTCTTCCACTGTCTTGGGTTAGAGTTCTCTTGCTTGAGGGTACACTGGGGCACGATGTTTTATCTTGTTTCTCTTCCTCTTATTTTGTTAAAAGTTTTTATAGTATATATATGAAAGATCTATTTTAATGCTGCTAATATTTCAAAAATATTCTATTCTAATTGTTCATTAGCTCTCTTGTAATTTATTTCCTTTCCTCACAGGGCTATTTTTCCCTGTTGGAGCCCTCGGACTTATAGCATCCTGATTTTCGAACTATGGTTGAAGCTTAGCTTTTAATGATAATAATAATAATAATAATAATAATAATAATAATAATAATAATAATTTGATATGGATTATTCTGTCATTTCTCTTTTTCATGGCAGCTTCTTTCGAAGACATATTGTGCGGGAATATCAAATATGAATATCATTTTGCATTCACTCTCCAAGTGTTCACCATGAATATAACTAGCATATATTTGTTTATGAATAAATACATAAATTATAAATATCTGAAAAACCTGGCATATTTTGACACTATGCATACCAATTTCAGTAATGAAGATTACTTTTGTATTTTCAGTATTTTCTTTCTTTGAGTGCGATTTTTCACTCTAAAATTTCCAAGAGAATTTTGTTACATCTGTCTTAATGTTGGTAGTAAAGAGTTTTCTAAAATATATGCATACCTGAATATTAACAAAAATAAACATTACTCCTATTTGCTGTAGTTCATTTACTGCACAATATATGACTGTCAACACTATCGTTGAAAGGATTCCTTTCATTATTACAGAAACTTATTTTCTTTTTTTTTCATTTGTATGGTGACTTTTCGTATTAGTTGAAAGTAACATTGTTTTTTATTTTACATGTCTGGAAGTAACAACTTCATTTATTTCTGAGAGAGAGAGAGAGAGAGAGAGAGAGAGAGAGAGAGAGAGAGAGAGAGAGAGAGAGAGAGAGAGAGAGAGAGAGAGAAGAGAGAGAGATACAAGGATTTGGGATGTCTCAAAGACATTTTAGTCCATACACAGACTCCATTTGCTTTTGGGTATAGAAATTTGATTTAAACGTTTAGAGAGTCTTTATGATTTTGTTTAACTTATTCTTAAAACCGTTTATAATGTTAAAGTTTACTACATTAGCAGGAAGTCTGTTCCATGTATTTGCTATTTTGTATGTAAAGAAATTGCAACACTGAGTGGTGTTGTATCTTTTCAATTCCAGCTAGATATATATATATATATATATATATATATATATATATATATATATATATACAGTATATATATATATATATATATATATATATATATATATATATATATATATATATATATATATATATAGCTGGAATTGAAAAGATACAACACCACTCAACATTGAGTGGTGTTGTAACTTTTCAATTCCAGCTAGATATATATATATATATATATATATATATATATATATATATATATATATATATATATATACATATATATATATGTATGTATATTTATATATGTATATATATACAGTATATATAAATATATATATATATATGTATGTATATTTATATATGTATAGATATACAGTATATATATATATATATATATATATATATATATATATATATATATATATATACAGTATATATAAATATATATATATATATATATATATATATATATATATATATACATACATATATATATATATATATATATATATATATATATATATATATATATATATACATATACATATATATATATATATATATATATATATATATATATATATACATATATATATATATACATATATATATATATATATATATATATATATATAAATATATATATATATATATATATATATATATATATATATATATATGTATATACAGTATTATATATATATATATACATATATATATGTATATACAGTATTATATATATATATATATATATAGAGAGAGAGAGAGAGAGAGAGAGAGAGAGAGAGAGAGAGAGAGAGAGAGAGAGAGAGAGAGAGAGAGAGAGAGAGAGAATTAGGGTTTCTTTCTTCGGAAAATTCTATCAGCATTATTAATAGTTGGTTAGTTTAATCTTTCTTTAATTCTAACACGATGTGTTTCCAATTATTATTTTTCTTATTATTACTAGCTATGGAAAATCGGGATGCTATATGCCAAAGCGCTCCAACAGGAAAAATAGCCCAGTGATGAAAGGAAATGAGAAAATAAATAAACTACAAGAGAAGTAATGAACAATTAAAATAAAACAATATTAAAATACACATTTCACATATAAACTATAATAAAGACTTATGTCATCCTTTTCATCAAGAAACTTTTGCTGCAAGTTTGAACTTTTGGAGTTCTACCGATTCAACTATCTGACTAGTCACAGCTGAAATAAACTTCTTGAATACTGTGTAGTGTTGAGCCTTATGATGGAGAAGGCCTGACTATTGGAATTAACTGCATGCCTAGTATTACGAACAGGATGGAACTTTGTTCGATATCCTGTCCAATAGATTAACATTGATTGATGTTTTGCCAATACTAATTATAGTGACTAAATATCACAAAACGTTGAAAATGTTCCTTTATTATGTCCGTTTGTTATTGAAATCAAATGTATTAATAGCGACTGACGTCAAGAAGGAGATTCTGCTGACGTCTGTGTAAAATAACATAAAAATAAAAGGAATAAAGCTCTGAGTGTAATAATCCTACTGCAACTTCCTTCTCGTTTGCTCGAGTGTACATTTTTATATTTTTATTATTTCTTTTTTTTCTATTTCTATATTTAGTTCCATTTCTTTTCAATGTTGTTTTTACCGGGAAAATCAAGCAACTATTCGTCGTTCCCTCCTGGAGTTTTTGTTTTTGTTTCAAATTCAACTAAATTCCTTTTAAATTCAAATATTTCCGTTCCAAATTCAAAATTAAATGGTGTAATCGGTATGTCAATCTCGAATTGTTAGACTTCTAACCTATTTCAGTGCTAAAATTCAAGATGATTCTCAGCAACAATGACAGACACAAATACAAACACATTTGCATCGGACTAGATTTGTAGATTTGGGATATATATCACAGCACTGGGGTCTAAGAGGCTATTCAGCCAGGCGCATCTAAGGTAAAACTTTAGTTACACTATGAAGTATAAGTTAGACTTTGGACAGCGAAACGTAAGAAAGAACGGAGGTAAAGTAGAAGGATATAAAGTAAGTGCAGATAAGGACCTAAGGAAAGCTGTAATAACCCTCAAGTAATACCTACAGTGCAAACTAGAAGGCACATTAAGAGATTAAGATAAAGAGGAAATCAGAACAGACAAGAGAAACGGTTGAGAAAATACAAAGGAATGCTATATGGAGAAGGACTAAACTGAAGGTAGCAGCAGATCTACCTAATGAGGATTTTAGTGTTGCAGAACTAATTTTTTTTTTAAAGTTTTATAAAGGTCGTTCATGAATGGCAGAGGCAAGTGACTGACAATACCATAGAGACTGACAATACTGTGACGGGCCGAGAGAGGCTGTGACTAAGAAGGCAGGATGAAAGCAACTGAGTAACTTTATTACAGAACATCCATTTATATATACATAAACTCCAGGCAAAAAGGACATATAATCATAACAGGCAATTTCATGTTCAACCGACAACCGGTGCTGTTAACAGTTATCGGTGAGAAAAACAGTCATGTTATTTTAGGTCCCTATCAGTGCGAGGGGAGAGCAAAAATACAAAGCATAATATATATATAAAAAAAAAAATGCTTTTACTATGTACGATCGTGTGACACACAGTTGGTACATGGCTCCCCCCTTAAAAAATAACATACTGTACATGTTAAATAGGGCGCCCTGATCTAGAGAGGCAAATTGTAGGCGGGTCATCTGGCAGGAGATAAGCAGGTTTCAGACGATCAATGGAGACCCAGTCTTCTTTGCCACGAATGTTTAGTAGGAATGCTTTCGGACTGCGTCGGATGACAAGGCAAGGGCCAGTGTAAGGGGGCGTTAGCGGTGGCTTGCTAGTGTCATTGCGTAGGAAGGCGTGCGTTGCAGAGTGAAAGTCTGTCGGTATGCAGAAGGAAAAAATTCGGCAGGGATGACCAACAGGTCACCATACACCATTTCAGCTGCCGAGACGTCCAGGGCATCTTTAGGAGTGGTGGTTAGTCCCAGGAGGACCCAGGAAAGCTGATTAAACCAGTTGGAATTCTTGCAGCGGGACATCAAAGCTGCTTTGAGTGTGCGATGAAAACGTTCAATCATTCCATTGGCAACGGGGTTGTAGGCAGTTGTCTGATGTAGGGTGATGCCCAGGAGATTCACTAATGATGTCCACAATTGAGAGGTGAAAGTGATACCCCTGTCAGAAGTAATATGCTCAGGGATACCAAATCTTGCAATCGATCCTGAGAGTAAAGCAGATGTACATGAGGCAGACGTTGCAGTTTCCATGGGAATGGCTTAAGGACAACGAGTGGAACGGTCGATGACAGTAAACAGGTAACGATGTTCTTGTGATGTGGGTAGGGGGCCTACAATGTCGACATGAATGTGGGCGAAACGACGCTGAGGTTGAGGAAAGGTGCCCACTCCTGAATCCGTGTGTCGATGTACTTTGGAAGTTTGGCAAGAAGTACAGGCGCGGACCCAATCCTTAGCATCCTTAGAAATGCCGTGCCAAATGAACTTTGTCTTCAGCAGCTGTGCAATAGAAAGGCACGAGGGATGTGAAAGGCCGTGAATGAAATCAAACACCTGTCGGCGCATGGGAGCAGGAATCCAAGGTCGCGGTCTACCAGTATTGACGTCGAAGAGGAGGGTGGTGTTGGAGTTGTCGAGGGGGATGACTTCCCAACGGAGGGATGTGCAGGATGTCCTACATGCTTGATTCTCTGGATCCTGTCGTTGGGCTTCAGCCAAGGCGTTGTAATTCAATCCCAGTTGAACGGCAGCCAACGTATTTCTTGACAGGGAATCGGCAACGGGATTCATTTTCCCAGGGACGTGTTGAAGGGTGCAATTGTATTCAGCCACGGCGGAGAGATGTCGCCGCTGATGGGCGGACCAGGCGTCAGACTGTCAAGGGAAGGTGTGCACCAGAGGCATGTGGTCTGTGCGAATGATGAAGGGCGTGCCTTCTAAGAAATGGCGAAAGTGACGGACAGCCAAGTGCACCGCCAGCCATTCGCGATCGAAGGTAGAATAACCCGATTCTGCCTTGGATAGTTTTCTGCTGAAGAAGGCCAATGGGCGGGGCGAGACATTGACCACCTGTTCGAGTACTGCACCAATAGCGACGTCGCTGGCATCGGTGAAGAGAAGGAGAGGGGCATGTGGGATGGGAAAAGTGAGAGCTGCAGCAGTTGATAGGGCCTTCTTTGCATTGCAGAAGGCCGCCTCTTGAAGGGGACCCCACTTCAGGTCTTTTGGCTTGTCCTTGAGGGAGGCATCATAGAGGGGAGCAAGAGTGGCAGCAATGGCTGGCAGAAAACAGTGATAATAGTTGATCATGCCCAAGAATTCCTGCAGAACTTTGACGGTCAAGGGTGTGGGGAAGTTCTGAACGGATGCTACCTTCTCAGGGAGGGGAAGGAATCCTTCGGGAGTGATGCGGTGCCCTAAGAACGACACTTCGTTGGCGCCAAAGGTACACTTGTCATACTGGACTACAAGGCCGTTTTGTTGCAGGCGGTCGAACACGATGTGCAGGTGACGGATTTGTTTCTCTTTTGAGGAAGAGAACACCAGTATGTCGTCCACATAACATACACAGAAGGGGAGGTCCCCTAAGATGCCATCCATGAGACGTTGAAAAGTGGCCCCAGCATTACGAAGTCCAAAACAGGAGTAATTGAAGGTGTATGTACCGAGTGGTGATGGCGGTCTTGGGGATGTCTTTTGGGTTCATAGGCACTGGATAATAACCCTTCAGGAGGTCGAGCGTGGAGAAAACCTTCGCTTTGTGCAGGTAGGAGGTCACGTCGGCGATGTTTGGGATGGGGTAGTGATCCGGTTCTATTTGCATGTTCAGGCGCCTGTAATCCCCGCACAGACGGAGGGAACCGTCTTTCTTCAGAACGATGTGTAAGGGTGACGACCATGGGCTGGAGGCCTTTTGGCAAAGGCCCATTTCCTCCATATCGGCGAACGTCTGTTTGGCGGCTGCCAATCGTTCCGGTGCTAGACGTATGAATTTTGCGAAGACTGGGGGTCCCGTAGTCTTGATATGGCGATAGATAATGTGATTGGTAGGAGCCGTGGGCGATTGGCGAAGTTTTTGGACGGAAAACTTCCGGGTATGACGTGAGGAGATGGGCGTAGGCATCCATGGGTGCGCTGGTGTGGAGAGCGAGGTTGGAGGAGGCGTGTTGAAGAGGTGTCGACAAGTACGAGTCTGCGCTGACCAATCGTCGGTGGGCAACATCGACCAGAAGGTGGAAATGAGAGAGGAAATCCGCACCAAGGATTGGCAATGTGACATCAGCAACGAGAAACTTCCAATTAAATTTACCGTTTCCGAACGATAATGTGAGGTTCACGTAACCGTAGGTGTGTATCGCTGATCCGTTGGCAGCTACCAGGCGGACATCGGCAGACGTAGACAGCCTACGTCGAGTCCTGAAGAGTTCCTTTGGCAAAAGAGAACGACAAGCACCCGTGTCTACCAAAAATCGCACGCCTGTTCCTGCATCATGTAAAAAGAAAAGATTAGAAACATGGGAGGCCACCACCACAAGCGATGGCCTACTTACACATTTTTTGGCCACTGACAATCCTTGGCACATTTCTTTGCAGTTGCCCCGAATCTGTAGTGGTAGTAGGAAAACTGCGGCTGATGGGAGGCAGTAAGTGGCTGTAGAAGTTGTTGGTTGGGGCACGAGCGAGTGGTGGGTGATGGGTGACTTTGTTGCTGCTCCGGCACGTCACGGGGTAGGCGTGTATGTCCTACGGCATTCACGTCAGCTTTGGATGTCGTTGAATAGGCGTCCTCTTCGTCAGGATTGGAGGTGTTGATGGAGGTCTTGAAGGTCGTGATGTGGCTGTTCATAAGGGCGTCGGCTTTGATCATCAAGTCCTTTATGGGTAAACTATCGACATCGGGTATGGCAGCGTGTACAGGTTCGGGTAAACGGCGTATCTAAAGGGCACAAAGTAGGTTCACCTCACGAGGAGAGCCATCTGCGGCAAGTTACAGGCGAGCGATACTGGTCATTTCCCAGAGGGCGAGCGAAGCCCTTTGGTCCCCCAACGGTTGTTGAGAGAGCTGAAAAAGTTTTGCTATACGGGCGGCTGGCGACGGCGAGTACTGCTGCAGAGGGTATGTTTTGAGGGCGTCATACACAATTGGGGTGTCTCCTTGTTCACAAAGCCGGTCGGATATTTCCGGGAAGGTGTCCTCGGGTATCGCTGCGAGAACATAATCTGCTTTGGTGGTTGAGTGAGTCACGCCCTTGATGCAGAACTGGACTTCTGCGCGCTGAAACCAAGCAAACGTCTCTCTGCTGGTGAACGATGAAAGTTTCAATGGGGCGGTGCCAACTTCTGTGGAGTCCGCCATAGTACCAATGACGGGGGGAGTGGGGTGGAAGGCAGTAGGAGCGAGTCGACTTCCGGGGTCACTAATGTGACGGGCCGAGAGAGGCTGTGACTAAGAAGGCAGAATGAAAGCAACTGAGTAACTTTATTACAGAACATCCATTTATATATACATAAACTCCAGGCAAAAAGGACATAAAAACATAACAGGCAATTTCATGTTCAACCGACTACGGTACTGTTAACAGTTAACGGTGAGAAAAACAGATATGTTATTTCAGGTCCATTTCAGTGCGAGGGGAGAGCGAACATACAAAGCATAATATATATATAAAAAAGAAATGTCGTTACTATGTACGATCGTGTGACACACGGTTAGTACAATATATACACATGAATAGCATCCAAGCCCAACTCTCCATCCAAGCTAGGGCCAGGAACGGCCAGGCAATGGCTACTGACGACTTAGCAGGTAGACCTATAGTGTCTTGAAAACCCCACATCCTTTGCTCACAAGGATGGCGAGATTACAGACACTGCAAGAAACAACTGAGCTTGAGCAGGTTTCGAACCCCAGACCAGAAGATCACCAAGCAGGGACATCTTCAATAGGCTACCACAATCCTGATCAATTGTTTTCTGTATAAGTGAATACGAGGTTGTTATTTTAGTGAGAGAATGGGCGATAAACCCCTTTTAGTATTGTGTATTATCTTAAGCTCTCAAAAAGGAGCCCTATTGTTAACTGATAATGACTGTCAAAATTATATTATTCTTTATAAAGATTGTTAAAGAATTTTTCATATATTGTGAAAATGCCTAATCATGTGGAATCAAATTTACTGCAAATCTTTTTATCCCTATAAAAGAATGAAATAAGAAGAAGGAACCTAAAAGAAAATTTAGATGTTAAATATGCTGTAGGTATTAAAATGCTATTATTGTATGTAAAATTTCTTAAGGAATTATTTATATAGAGGAATAATGCCTAATCTTATGGAATCAAACTTATCAACGTGCTAAATATTTTTTTCTACTATTTATGAATTAGAAATTAAAAATATTATCTCAAAATTTACCTGATAAATACCCTTTTCCTTATACAATATTGACGCAATTACTTAATCGGATGCTATTAACTAATGAATGCTCTCACCGGCCTTAGCGTGGTGCTATAAGACCCAAATTCCATGAATCAAATCAAACCATAACAAAGTATTGCACCTTTCTATAAAGCAGAGTATTCTAGAGGTTTTATTCGAGCTGTGACCAAGTTGTAGAATGATCTTCCTATTTCGGTATTTGAGTCAGTAGAACTTCTAAAGTTCAAACTTGCAGCAAATGTTTTTATGTTGAATAGGCTAACATAAGTCTTTTTATAGGCTATATATGAATTATCTGTTTTAATATTGTTACTGTTTATAGAATATTTTATTTTAATCTTTTATCAATTCTTATATCGTTTACTTATTTCCATTTCCTCATTGGACTATTTTTCGCTGTTGGAGCCCTTGGGCTTATAGCACCATGCTTTTTCAACTAGGGCTGTAGCTTGGCTAGTAATAATAATATTTTAGGTAGTTGAATCGGTAGAACTTCAAAAGTTCAAACTTGCAGGGAATGTTTTATGTTGAACAGGCTGACATAAGTCTCTTTTAGTTTATATATAAAAGATCTAATTTAATGTTGTTACTGTTGTTAAAATATTTTATTTCGAATGTTCATTACATCTGTTATAGTTTATTTATTTCTTAATTTCCTTTCCTCACTGGGCTATTTTTCCCGGCTGTAGCCTTTGTGGCTATAGAATCCTGCTTTTCCAACGAGGGTTGTAGCTTAGATAATAATAATAATAATAATAATAATAATAATAATAATAATAACAGCAGAGTATATATACAGTACTTTGAAAAATACTTTCCACGAGAGAAGTACGCTTAAAAAAAAAAAACAGCTGTAAATAAATTAAAGTTATCCATTACATTTACAAAAAAAAAAAGAAAAAAAATCCAAAGATGAAATGAAAAACATTCACTATTAATCTAATTATTACTATTAAAGGTAGTAAGTAGGTAGTAGGTTGGCCAGGGCACCAGCTATCCGTTGAGATACTACCGGTAGAGAGTCATTGGGTTCTTTGACTGGCCACACAGTACTAAATTGTATTCTTCTCTCTCGTTAAGGTTTATTTTCCCTTTTCCTACACACACACTGAGTAGTCTGTCCTATTTGTACACATTCTCCTATGTCCTCGTACTCCTGACAACACTGAAATTACCAAACAATTCTTCTTCACCCAAGGGATTACTGCACTGTAATTGTTCAGGAATCAGTGACAACTTTCCTCTTGGTAAGGGTAGAAGAGACTTTAGCTGTGGCAAGCAGCTCTTCTAGGAGAGGGGCACTCCAAAATCAAACCATTGTTCTCTAGTCTTGGGTAGTGCCATAGCCTCTGTACCATGGTCTTCCACTATCTTGAGCTATAGTTTTCTGGCACGCAGTTTTATCTCATTTATTTTCCTCATGTTTTGTTAAAGTTTATATAGTTTATATAGGAGATATTTATTTTAATGTTGTTACGCTTCTTGAAATATTTTATTTTTCCCTGTTTCCTTTCCTCACTGGGCTATTTTCCCCGTTGGAGCCCCTGGGTTTATAGCATCCTGCTTTTCCAATTAGGGTTGTAGTTTAGCAAGTAATAATAATAATAATAATAATAATAATAATAATAAGATATGGACGATTTATGTTGCAGATATATTCAATAATTAGTTTCTTTTACAACACCAGCGAATTGAGAAAAGTTTGCAATTTAGGGTGAACTAATTGTTGCTATAAGTCCCAGGTCTCCAACAGTGAGGAAAGGAAATAAGGAAATGAATAATCTATAATATTCTAAGCACAGCATCAACATTAAATTAGATCTTTCATATATAAACTACAAAAAGAGACTTATGTCAGCCTGTTAAACATGATTAAGTTTCCGTTTACACAAAGGAGAGCAAATATTTCATTGCCAATTAAGGTATGTAAAAACCATGTTATCCAATTGAAGATTCATTTATTTATCTTTATTGAAAATAAGTATGAAAAAAAAGTTGTCTATTAAAAAAAGTTCGCGCGAATTTTACCAGGAAGAAACTAAATAAAAGCTTTGAATGAATCCAAATCAATGTGAAAGAAATCAGCCACGAAAAATTCATATAATTTGGTTCAAGGTTTAAAAGACCCTGTTGCTACATCTTTTTTAATAAGTTTCCTTTTTATATTTCCAATGGAGACCACTTCATTTTAATGATGCTTGCTCTCAATGCATTGGGAAGAGAAGCAAATAACTACGCATTTGTATGTCGAAGTGTGTGTTTTTGTGCATGTGAACACGCAAGAGAGAGAGAGAGAGAGAGAGAGAGAGAGAGAGAGAGAGAGAGAGAGAGAGAGAGAGAGAGAGAGAGAGATCATTTTAGATACATAACTCTGCATGAAAGAATTATTTAATTCACAAAATGAATAGATAATTAACTAATTATTCCAATTCATCTGTCACACTCTACGACCTTTTCATGCATTGTTTCTTAAAAATTTAGACCAACTAGGAAGCTATATGAAAATGCTTGAATAAAAATAAATATATATTCTTAATATCAAACAATTGTTCTTTTGTCTTGGGCAGTGCCGTAGCATTTGTACCATGGTCTTCCACTGTCCTGGGTTAGTGTTCTCTTGCTGAGGGTACACTCGGGCACACTATTCTATTTTATTTCTCTTCCTCTTGCTTTGTTTAAGTTTTTATAGTTCATACGGGAGATATTTATTTTAATGTTACTCATCTTAAAATATTTTATTTTTCCTTGTTTCCTTTCCTCATTGGGCTATTTTCCCAGTTGGAACTCCTTGGCTTATAGCATCCTGCCTTTCCAACTAGGATTGAAGCTTAGCAAGTAGAAATAATAATAATAATAATAATAATAATAATAATAATAATAATAATAATAATAATAATAATAATAATAATAAAAGCTTATTAATCCAATATGTTCCCCTTACCATGTGTTAGTTCTAAGCTGAACGAAAGAGGAGAAAAGAAAACAATCTTTATTAATAATGAAACAAAGGAGTCAACATAATATGAAAAATGACCGATGCGTGTGTCTTAAGACGCCTTCAGCTCTCCTTCGAGAAAAGAGATATAAAGGCAAAACTTCCGGGCAATTCATCGAATACTATTTCTTCTTTCTTAATTCAAATATAACGTTACTGCTTGAAACAATTATAGAAATCATAAACGGAAGAATTATTTGTCAAGTTTTTTCTAATTTCAAGATGAAAGAATTCTTTATCACTCACAGCAAATACATTTTTTGATGTCCAATAATTAGTCTACTTTCATCTTCCAAATACCATTTTGAAAAATAATTTCAATTTGTCTGCTACTTTCGTACACCTAGATTTGGCAATCCTTTATGGTGCAATAGTATAGCTAATCTTTATCCTACAAACGTCCATGATAGTTTCAATTTTCTTACCCAATGAAATTCAGATACTAGCCTCCAGGCTAGTGCAGTGGTAACGTGTTTGCCTAGCATTCGCATGGCAGCAGATCGATCCCCACCCAGGACTGGAGTTTAAGCTGTTTACTGGGGAGGCCACTGCTGTGGTAGGGGACCACATTGGGCGGTTGGGCTTGCCCGGCTGACGTTCTGGTGAGCATCTATTCTGATGGAACTGGAACTGAAACCAGACACCTTTAACCTTAACCTTTACTTTGTGTTACGAGTATTTTATTTACACGCTTTCAATTTACCGTTATTAACAGACACCAGTCCATGAACAATTAAAACTAATTTTTAGACATTTGATATTTAAATAAACCAATTAATAATGCATATCGTCAAACCAACCTAACGTAAAGTAGTTCAGTAAGTTCTACAAATGTGATATCGGCCGTACGATTTAGGGCACTTCTGAGCATGACGTCATCTTTGCCTACGCCTTAAAGGTATCCTTGTAATTTAACTGTTTATTCCCCAATTGCCCATTTCTAATCAAATGACGTTCTTATTGGATTCTCTCTCTCTCTCTCTCTCTCTCTCTCTCTCTCTCTCTCTCTCTCTCTCTCTCTCTCTCTCTCTCTCTCTCTCGTAGAAATTGGAGATAATATGTATTTACTAAATCACTCTTCAGTATTGTAGCATCGTTAGAGAAAACATGAAACAAAATAATTTCGATTCATTTCTTGTATAAATAATATATATTCTACAATTTCATAAATCATTTTTCAATTTACGATGTTTTTATATTATAATTTTCATATACAAAGAAAATATGACTTGCAGTTTCATAAATAAGATATCACTTTATTTACAATGTTTCCATGGAAAAATTTTCATATATATATATATATATATATATATATATATATATATATATATGAAATATAATTTGCAGGTTCATAAATAAGGTATCAATTTATTTACAATGCTTTTATTATACGATTTTCATATGTAAATGAAATATAATTTGCAAGTTCATAAATAATTTATTAACTTATTTACAATTATCATATATTTCCTCTTTATGCTTCTGTAATCTCTTGACTTTTTTGTTGAAATCAATTTTTCTGTTTAAATGTCTAATTCTATAGAATACATATTCTTGCAAGGAAACATATAACATCACCCGGTAAGGCCATTCTAGCAAGTTTCATCTCGTCATCAAGAGTTCTCTTAGAATCATTTCCCGCTCTTAACTTTTCACCTTGGACAGCTGAAAAGTTTCTCTCATCTTACTTTATTGGAAAAAGAAACAATCTGAGGGTACACGAAGACCACCTCTGTTCATTACATCTATCCAACACTTACCATTTGCAACAACACCGGACCTTTGTTTTCCTAATTCAGGTGATTTCAATGAATTTTTTTTTTAACTTTATAACCTATATACCTCAAAGATTCCTCCTCTGTTACAGTATTAAGTGTACTTTCAAGTGTTTCATAATCTTTTCGTGATTCAGTTAATTAAAGAATCTCATCACCTATTCATGAATCTTGGTTAAATTCAATGTCTCTTAAAATGAGAAAGGAAAGACAACTTTCCAAGGCAATAAATACTTGGACACTAACTACAGTATCAGTAAATTGCTCGTGGATTCTGGATAGACGTTTTCTTACATACACTGTTAAAATTATGCATTTCAAAAAACCGTAAATGGATGGCAATATTTATTCCAGGATTTTTACCGTCTTAAAAACGGATATATTGACGTTAGGGAGTGATATTACGGTCTCCAACCCGTAAAAGATAATAACAAAGTAGGGTAAAATTACAGTCACCTCCGTTTTACTGAAATATGGCTGAGAACCATATATTTTTACGGAGAATTTCTGATTAAAATTACGGGTTTTTTAAACAGAGTAAACGGTCGATTCCAAATTTTTTTCCATAACTTGAGATTTCAGGGGCCTAAATCTTGCCCTATTGCCACCATTGGATAACCTGAATATTCCACTTCTTTTATAAAATCGGTAATTTTTTCATGCGTATTTGATTCCTCAAAATCAAAGTATATCGGTTGTCTCCATTTACCTATCAGTCCTCTGAGCATTACCACTTGCAGTCTCATATGTGGTTTATATAATGTGTCAGTGCTCTTGTCATAACTCCATTCACTCAATAAGCTCATCTCTACAAATGATATTGAAGTTAATCTTTTTCTTTCGCTAAAAGTTTCAGAATTCCTTTTATCAGCTCGAAGACATGCTTGCTTCTTATCATCTTTTAAAAAACTGAAATACTTTGTTTTACAGCAACCAAATACTGAACAATTGCTGGACATTTTCGTAAAAAGGGCAACTGAAAAAAAAAAAATATTTCAATATCCCTGGACAAATATAGTCAATGGATCGTGGACGCAATCCGTCACTATTGTCTGCTGGATTAGTATGAATACAACCTTTGCCTTGGCTTGACTGACGTCACTGACCGAGGCCTTTGAATTATAATCTGCGCACCGGCTGACTTCTTTCATAGACTTCGGTTCAATCTATTCTTTTGATCGCATAAAAATGCCGTGTATATAATGCGTCATTGTATATCAAGCAGCCAAAATGTTACATTTGTTTCTATACAAGTGCTATTGTGCTTATACCCAACCCTCTTAACACGCTTCCTATATATAGAAAAAATATAGATTTGATACTATTTCTAATTATCTCTCATATGTAACTACTGCGAAAGCCAATAATACAACTTATTTCTCTCTCTCTCTCTCTCTCTCTCTCTCTCTCTCTCTCTCTCTCTCTCTCTCTCTCTCTCTCTCTCTCTCTCTCTCTCTCTCTCTCTCTCTATATATATATATATATATATATATATATATATATATATATATATATATATATATATATATATATATATATATATATATATATATTGTTATCTTCTTTGATATTTCCCAGTAATGTTTCTCCATTACATCTATGATGTGGTTCAATGAAGATAAGTACTGATAGAATATTGGCTGAATGGATTCTATATCATTCTGTTTCCTTTATCATCTTTGAGCCCTATTTTTTCCAAATGATGTGATCATCCTAATTTAAAAAAGAGAAACGTACTATATCACCTCA